>NW_027021283.1:0-24413 GCF_036884655.1 Musa acuminata AAA Group | reverse complement strand
GTGATGTTATATTCTTGGCTTTACGTCGTGGAGAGGGGAGAGTCGCGCCATTGTTTGTTGTACTTGCTATCTTTGCTTGCATACTTAAGGGAATTGTTAGGCACCCACCCACGGCCAAAGAGCTTACTTTAGACTTTTGCTTTTATTGCTGGCATTGCTGACGCAACTATAACGTCACTCTTATTTCCTTGACTTTGATTGCTGCTTACACCACTGATTATCGAGTTGACTTTCGTGCTTCTGATCCACGGATCCTGCTTTTTGAACTCTACCACTTGCTTAATTCAAATAAGCTTTATTGGCACCCCTTGACTTACTTGACTCTTGACTTACTTACTACTTAACTCTTGACTTACTTACTATAAGTAACCAGACTGCTTACTTTACTTAACTATCTATAGAGGGAATCAGACTGCTGACTTATTGGGGAACAAGCTACTACCGGCTTATTCTTAGCGTATTAAGTAAGTAGGGTAGCTTCACTTGATACAACACCGCTTTACTGACCTTAGTTGCTAATTCTTTCTTCAATTCTTTCTTTATACGATGACTTTTTCACAGGAATGTAATAAGTTGATTCTATTGTCGATTCACCACCTCTATCTCTACTTAGTCTTGTTGGGCCGAGTCAAACATCAATTTCATCTCATTCAACCACCTATATCTAATTACCTCTCCTCTGTCCTTATAGTAGTTAAGGGTTAACTCCATTCTTTGCTTTATAGCCTAAGCTTACTTCCTTGCTCGTTCTCCTTGCCTTAGTGGGCGTGAACTAATTAAGTAAGGAATACCTATGTCACTAAACCGCTTTAAGGATGGTGCATTGAGTACACAAGAATAGAATGGACAAAATAGAAAGCTTGAAGTTTTTGTCCCGCTCAAGCAAGTAACAGAACAAGCAAGGGGAGCTAGCTCCGAGCCTCAAAGGTATTTCTTTATTAGATATTATAGGTATCTCTTGAACGTTGAAAGAAAGGATATGGTTGTTGACTC
The DNA here is from genome assembly GCF_036884655.1 of Musa acuminata AAA Group. NCBI lineage: Eukaryota > Viridiplantae > Streptophyta > Magnoliopsida > Zingiberales > Musaceae > Musa > Musa acuminata. The sequence goes on along the minus strand of NW_027021283.1, from coordinate 23,420 downwards.
TATTGGTTGCTTTCTATTCTTTTGCACTAACAAGTGAGTTAAGATCTTGACCCGAAGGGAAGGGGCGTAGCAGTAGCCTTCGTAAGGCAGAATAGAGTGAGTTGTTAGTTAAGCTCCTAACGCGAGTCAGGGAACAAGCAACAGCGCAAGAGTTCGGGTGAACGGGAAATCATGTATTAGCGAGAAACTCTAGTAATGAACAAGCTAAGCTAGCAACGGAAAGAATTCTTGTAGCGGGATAAGTGAGCGAGTTGGGGGTGCTGAGTGCGAGTTCAACTTGTTTCATTGAGTGCAAAAGACATAAAATCTGAGAGTGAAACACTTATTGAAGAAATGAACCTAACAGTATTGCTTCGCTTACCTGGGATTGAACTACCAGAGACTTTACTAGATACGCGAGCAATATAGTCGGGGAACAGTAGTAGGTCCTTAGCTTAGTTGCATCTATAGTTTCTACTTTCGCCCTTCCCTTGCTCTTGTTGAAGAGAACACATGTGGAAATGACTATCTTATATATAGCATAGCCTCTCTGTTTTCTACCTTCCATAGTGGTTTCATTCTGTTTATCTATGTTGCTATTCGAGGTCGATTCTTCAAGTGTAGTTCAATGACTTAACGAGTATAGAAATAATGCACCTCCAAATCTCACTGCTTTGCTTCCTATGATTTATTGTTCCGTTGCTTGGTTAACTCCTGACTGCTGACTCCTGACTTTTGATACTTGACTTTACGCTCCATACTTTACTTGTCTACTTTACGGCTCCATACTGCACTTTTGAGACTTGACTTTAGCTGTAGGGAGGCTGTAGGGAGAGTATGAAGTAAAGAATGAGAAATCCCTCATATAGAGTGATCGGTAGCTTTCAGCAGCAAGAGGGGTCGGGGCTCGGCGCACTCCTCATATGTCTGAGTGGGCAGGTTTCAGCCAGTTAGCTCATCATTCGTTTCGTGCCTAGGCACTCCTTCCCTTGTTCTGTATATTCTACTTTCTTCCTTCTTGGACACCTTTTGACTATATATTTTTTGTGTTTCATATTTCATAAATAAAAGAAAGGGACGGAGACTATTTTCTCATGAGTACCTACCTCAGACTTTGACCTTCTCCGGAGTCTGTTATACTAGATAGAAGGGTACCCACTTTCAAGACTAGATAGAAGGGTACCAACTTCCAGTCTTATTTGAGGGTTCTCCCTACAGGTGAGCTACTCTGCTTCGCTACTATCTTCAACGGACCCGACCATGGGTTAGCCACTATTTTCCCTATGCCCTCTTTCTCGTTCGGATACCCAAGACTCATGATTCAAAAAACAGTGGGTTGGCATTGGCTCACTATCAAGAGAGTGATCAAAGAGGCGCTATCCATCTATCGTTAAGACAAACGACGCACAGGCCCCATTTTCTTAGCTTCTCACACAGCCTTTAAATATCAAATGGTTAGGTTGTTTACATACTGTTTAGGATAGTGCTCGCTTCTAATCTTTGCTTTCTAAACCATGCCCTTCCACACTGAAATCTATAACAGAGAGGGGTTCTCCTCTATTAAATAAGAAGGTTGACTCTTGTTCGACTGAGACGCGAACTCAATAACTCTGTTAGCGAGCTACTTAACGCGTTAGAGAGTTTTATTAAGACTTGACCTTCGGGTTGTTCGCGGAGACCTGAAATAGGGGTTTTCCACGGATATAAGAAATAGGACCAGCAAAAATAGTGGGTGTTTCACGGCTAAAACGGAACCAGTCCAAGCACCGAACCTAGACTCTAATCGCACAAGAACAACACTGGAATCTGGAACTAAGAATTCACACAACTTCCATTTTCTCCCTTCGCCCCCAAAGAGAAACAATACTTTACTTGTGGAACCGACACCTGAACCTCCGGCTGATGATCTTGAAACTGAATCCGTTCTAAAATAAGGTTCAAATGAATTAGCAGTGCTCGGAAAGGAGTCAACGTCTTCCTTGAGACAAACTGAATGAATTGTGCCAACACCGAGTTCAATCTGTATTAGTTTACTAGAGAGGAATGACCTGTTCTTGTTGTTTGGCTCACTAGCACATGAGGCGAGGGGATATACTGGAACAATACTGAGAATACTTAGGTTGTGGGGTATAATTCGAATCTCATTTAAATAGAATATATTTGGGTGCCGCGCCTGCAGGTTATCATAATAGAATCATTAGCCACCGGAAGGGAAGGTAGAAAACTACTGATCTAAAGTCAGGTTGAGGGTGCGGGGTAGCTGGAAGACCAGATTGAGAGTTAGCAGAGATGATCCGGCAGGGCTTTCTACAGAGTTGGGGATAAAAGGATATACGAGTTTGTTGGGGAAATCATCTAGTCTCCTATAATAAGAGATAAGAGCCAAGCTACTACAGTGTTGGTATAGTGGAAAGATCACCTGTTTTCAGTGGGCAAGCAACTAGGCAAGTACTGAAGGCGAACACTGGACTTGAAGTGAAGAAATAAGAATGAGTTTACCCGGTCTCAGGGAAGGGAGTTCATAACTAGGGAGTGAAAGAGTTAAGAAAGAGGAATTAGTTTACAGAGCCTAGCCAGTAGTTGTGGAGGCTTTCAGCACCTATATCCTACTAACTCAGAGAAGGTAGTCAAGAAACTGTACTATAGCAAGAGATGAGCTCGGGGACTTATTATAGGTGTCGGGTTTCCAAGGGAAGCATCATACGGAGGAGAAGGAAAGGCGGAAGGGAAAGATACGGGGTCGCTGCTTTAGTAGTGAAGTGACTTATTAAAAGGAAGAAAGGACGAGAAAAGAAACTACTAGCTATGTATAGGTGTCTAGACAGGAGTGGAAACACTAAGAATTGAGGTAAGTGGAAACTCCTAATAATAAGAGTAAGAAATAAACAAATAACATTGATGTAACAAACAGGCGAGCAGAGGGGGCAAAGGGGTCTTGATAACTAGTGAAAAGTAACAGTGAAGAAAGTCAGGTTGGGAGAAAGCGAAGCCACATACTCACAAGATTCCAGACTTGATGATAGAAAGGAGGTAGAGGGAAGCTAACAAGCTGTGTAGAAGAAAACGAAGATAGAGCGAGAGAAGCTACGAGCGCGAAGGCGAGTGAGAGTGCTAGAGTTCCAGTGAGCAACTGTAGGAGTGAGGGAAAAATGAGTATGCATTAGTGTAGAGTTGCCTCCAGAGGAGTGAAAGAGAAGAGGGAAGAGAAAGAGGTATGTAGTTGTAATAGTAGATGTATCGGAGTTCCAGAGGCAAGTTAGGATCTTTTGAAAGGAGGGAAAGAGTTGGGAAGCGAGTGAATTATAGGAGGGAAATACAAAAGAGTAGCGGGAAAGAGGAGGAAAAGGCAATACTCAACTCAGAGGTTAAGGGTAGGCATAAAAGAAAGGGTTATAGCAGTATCAAAGAGCGAAAGAGCATAGCCGAGGCTTGACTTGCTCATAACTTGCTAGGAATTCGCTGAAAATGGTCATTATTTTAGGCTTATGGTATCCGTGAAAACCCCTGTTTATGGTTGTTTAGGGTATAACTCATCAGTAGTGGCTTGGCGTTTCATCTTATAAAGAAGCAAAGCAGGGTTAGTTAGGGCGTAGAGAGAATCACAAGTCCTTTCTTCGGGAGTCCTGTATTAAGGGTGGCAGGTTAGCTAGTAAATTGAATTCCACTCCTTACCCTCCCTAAACTACTCCTCTCCTGTGAGCGCAGAACTTCTCCTTAAAGAATTGGAGTGCACCGTACTACTTATAGGAGTTGTGTTAAGACTTCAGAGCTCAATCCTCTTCTGTAGTTTGATACCTGAATTCGGCAACTATACCTTAGGCTCATATACCGATGTGTTTGTTGGCTTGACTTAGTTTGTGTCTTACTTAGTTGCTCGGCGCCTACCTCTTTAAAGAAGTATTTTAAGCCTACCTCTTCGGTGTTAACCGAGTAGTATAGTTGGGGCAAGAATGTGACTTTCTGCTAACAGACCTCGACTTCAACTTATGCTCTGTGAACTCAGGCTCTCCCGCTAATTCTTATGTTTCTTCCCCTCCTGTTTGTTGAGTTCTGACTACAGGATTCATTGACTACTTGACTCTATTACAATTCCTGTTTTCGGAAACACAGTATAGTGGAGACAGGAACAGTATAGTAGAGACAGGACGTTAAGAGTGGACACCGGAACCAAGGAAAAGAGGTGGGCAAGGTAAGCAGTGCGAGGAAAGTTGACTTAGGTAGATGAGCCTCATTCTGTTAATGCCAGCAGCTTGTTTCAAGAAGTATTTTAGCCATAGGTAGATGAGCAAGAGGCGAAATGCAGAAGCAAGGGAAGAAGCTTGTAAAGAAGCAAGTGAACATGCAACGACAGAAGAACAACCAGCCGATCTTGCAAGGGTATCAATCAAGTCTCAGGTATCTTAAAGGGAACAAACAACTAGTGAAACCAAAAAGCCAAGCTCTGTATGTATGTATGTATTTACAAAGTGGTTTACAACCATGTGCTCGAACTCTGAACTAGCGTTAGGGAAGCTCGAAAGATGAAAGAAAGAAATGTTTTACTGAAGACAGCGTGGTTTATGCTTGACGAACTGTTCCAATTTCAATGATTTTATGCGATGCAATAGATTCATAAGAGTAGCAAGCCGGTTCTAAGTGCTTTTTCTCATTCCTCAGTTGTATGCACATCCGCTCAATTCATCTTTTCGTTTTCCCGAAGACTCAACTGTAACTGTCTTGACAGCGCTAATAGTAGTTTCCAGATAAAAAGCTGTGGGCCAAGCAACTCTCAATATGGTCGGAAACTCACACTCGACAAACAAGAACAGACAGATACTTGACTTCCACTCGCACCCCAGTTCCAGTGCAAGTTCTATGGCTATTTGCTATCAGCCAAGTAAACCAACTTTTAGGAGTGGAATAGTGCTTTTGAATCAGTATGAGTTTACAGAGGAGAAAGTGGAGTTTGGTGCTTTAGCTCCTAGTAGTAGAGTTGTTTCATCCCTTTCATTAGGAGTGGAATCCCTTTAGTACTGCTTGCTCCTGTTCGAGTGATAGTTTTGCCGAGGTCAAGTTTCAAGAGCTCCAAGTGGGTTATCATAAAGTGTAGTTCATAAGAATTCACCAAGTAAGTAACAGACCGCCTGCTTCCTTTGGTACAGCAGAAATAATGGAACTGCCTCCGCTCTAACAGCAACCTCTCGTAGACCTCATAGCTTGCAACTCCCTCTCTGGTATTAGTTGACATAGGAGTGAAAGGCTTTCCCGAGTATACGAGCTGGGGCAATCATCCAGTCTCCTATAATAGAATATAATAAGAAGAGCTATTTATAAGGGCTTTCCTACCAAGCAACCACAAAATTCCGTATGTCTCTTTATATAGGAGAGGCGGGATCCAAGGTTATGTCGCATTCCTAACAATCATCCTGCCAGCTATAGCAACGACCCAGCTTGGGGGAGCAGAGGAGACCCATCACAAAAGGGCTAGACGATCGAAACTATTGAGATGAACCCATTTTATATACGACTCAAGCTCTTGGTCCGCACGGAGCTGTTGAGCAGACCTTAAAGGGACGAAGACGAAGTCGAGAAACGAGAAACACTCACCCTCAAGCGGTAAACCATCAGGATAAGAGCGGCGGGTGTGGAGATGACACGCATGGAATTTAGCATTGAAGTGGATGCGCTCATGCGATAGATACCTATGCTGCTCCACGACGCGAGCAACAATGACTTTCATCTTGAGTGCATCAGAGAGTTTGATAAAGCCGCAATCACCCTGTGAAAGAACGCCCTCCAAGAGGCAACCAGCGCGGAGATGCTGCTCGGGGCTCTTCGTGGAATTTCATCTTATTATATCATTGAAAACAAAAGAAGAAAGTTGTGTAGGGAAGAGGAAAACCAAAGAAATGAATTAGTATATTATTAAGGAAACAGGATTCCACAGCTTATGAGGAATTAACCAGTAAAGCCTAATCCCTTTTTCGATACCAGCTCAACAAGCAAAGGCTTTCTAACTAACAAGGGAACTAGGAGCGAGGGTTGGAGAAGATACCCGGACTGCCTCCACTGGAAGTTAAGAACCAACTATTCAGAGTCTAGGTAAGTCTACTAAAGCATAAGCTATATCCGGACAAGAAAAGAGTTCAGTCGGAGTCTAGGTAAGTCAACTAGTTCAACCCTGACTTATTAAGGCTGCTTGTCTACTCTCTTTGTCCGTTAGTAGTTGCTTCGCTGAGTTGGAGAAATAATCTAGTAGGAACAGTAGGAGTGAGTTCAAAAGTCGTATTATTATAGTAGAGTTGCCAGCAGAGGAGTGAAAGAGAATAGTCTGAGTATCGGAGTGACAATAGTCCAATTCGGAGCTAAAGAAAGGGTCACTAGTCAAGGAGTGAAAGAGTTCAGTTGGTATCTTAGTCAAGGAGTGAAAGAGTTAAGGGAGTTAATTATAGGAGTGAAAGAGCAAAAGAATAGCAGTAAAGAGTAGTAAACTATACAACTCCACTACTTGTTTCATGGTAGGCATAAAATCCAGGGTAATAGGAGTCTCAAAGAGGGCCACAAGAGGATCGTTTTTTAGCAAATATGACATGGATTTCCTCCTTATGGGCAAAAAGGAATTTATCACTAGAATAAATCGGGTTCCCTTGGGGCTGTTTACACCCCTGTGTCATTAATGTCATAGATGCGGGTGCCTATTGCCTAGTAAGGGTGCCTCGCCTAGTAAGGGTGCCTCGCCTAGTAAGTCAGGGTCCCTAGCCTGTCTGAGGAAGAATATGGTACTGCACCGGCTTTGATACAGAAGCATTTAATAGAGAAGCTTGAGATAGAATTGATACATAATAAAGTAAAGGTGAGGAAGCAGGACCGACCAGCAAGTAGGAATTGCACTCTATCTCGTCAACCTCGTATACTAGTGGCAACTATCTTATTGAATCTGTCTAACCCAGTGCTCTTTCTTGCCCACCTCTCCTGACGCATAACTTCTCTTGCAGAACAGACCCGATTGCTGCTGGACTTGAACTAGCTTGCAACTCCCTCTCTCTATGACCTCATAGCTTGCAACTCCCCCTCTCTATGACCTCAATCCACTCACTTACCGCGGAAGTGGTAATAGGAATTTCATAATGGAATTGACTACTTTTAGGATGGAATTGCAGAATTAAGAGAAGAGCTACCAAGCTACTACGTCTGGATCTGTATCATAAGCCTAAGAAGTCTCTTCAGCAGGAGAATAAGAAATAAGTATTAGGGTTATAAGCGGGATCTCAGGTCAGTAAGCAGCTCGCGGGAAGTATACTATAAGTCCTGAAGTAAGTGGGTCAAGAGTTTCAATGATAGATTACATAAGCATAAGAAGTATTTGAAGCGGAAGATGGAAATGTAGTATGAGTAAGCAATAAGCGAAGCAGTAAGTAAAGGAGAGTGTCCAAGATCTTAAACTCAAGCAGTATCTTTATAAGTGCGCTAATGGTAATGAGTTGCTGAAATGCCAGTTTGACTCGGTGCAAGAGAAGAGTCAAAGTCCAGAACTCTACTCTCTGAACCGCTTACCTGAGATCGTATAGAACTTCGTAAAGACACTGCTTCCCCATCTTTTGAATCTGATTCAGCTTACTCACCGGCTCTTTCAACTTCAATAGATACAGATAAAGATCCTTCAACTCGCCGCACTCCACTTTATTCCCCAACCTCGACTTGAATAGCAGCTTATGATCCATCCAGTTTCTTCTCGAGTCGCCAATACGGATTAAAACATTCCTTCCCGCATCAAAGCTAGGAATTGATTCTTCCTCGACCTTCAACTTAATGCTCCGGACCAAGTAAGTACTAACCCATCTTGATACTTCCACTAAAAAGTCAGAATACCAGAGCGGGCATTTAACAGGACTTGCAACTTCAATAAGAACAGTAACTGGAGTGGGAAATTGAGTAGCTTGGTAGCTCTTAGCCAACCCTGTAGCTCGCTCTTGTCTAGTATATACTTGTCAGCTTGCCTTACCTCCACGTTTGTCTTTCGCCGACCTCGCCTATAATTGTCAAGTGGAAATTCTGAATTCAATTGGATCTCTGGAGCACCTGGATCAGGATACGGATTAGGATCATCTGCAAGAGCTGGAACAGGCAACTACTTTTTAGGCAAAGGCAAAGAAAGTAAAAAGAAAGTAGACAAGCAACGAATACAACGAATACAGGCAAACACTAGGACTACCAAAGAAGGGACTCGTTTATAACTTGTTTATAACTTGTTTATTGCTAAGTCTGGCGGTTATCAAGTATTTCTTATTCATTCCCTATTCATTCCTGTTAGAATATATTTCTTACTTGCTATGTGCTCGGGAGCCGAATGAACTGTATTAGTTTACAAATGAGAGGCAGCCCTTACATTAAGGACAGAGGCTGAGTCGGCTGAAGGTAGAGAAAAGTAGTGGATTGTCTGCTTGGCTGTTTCTGTATTCTTTGTTTCGAGTTTCTTTGTTCATACCCTGGCTTCCCATTATTATCTTATTAGTAATATCCTGACTTACTATTATTATTCCTACCACCCTTCTTCCTGTCCTTAGTTATTATTCCAACTACCCTTCTTCCTATGCTTAGTCTCATGCTTTCCGGTGGAATTCCCATTAGTAGATGATGACTTCTTATACTACGGAGTTCATTTGCAACTGTAGTATATGCTTGGTTGTTTTACTCGCAGCTCGAAAGAAGGATTGCTTTGCTGTTTGACTCGGTGCAAGAGAGAGAAGACCTGTAGGCATTCGAACAGTATTGCCAGGTCCAGACTCAGTTTCAAGATCATCTGCTGGATCGGGTCTAGATCATACCTTAGGATCAGAGTCTAGTATAATAGACTTCAGTGAAAGGGCACATAAGTGTGACTAAGCTCTATCAGACCTGCCGAATTATTCTATTTCTTCCACAGTAAACTCGGGATGAAACTCTGGATTCACTAACACTTTCAAAACAGCTAAGCTAAACTCAAAAGAGAAACCAGAAACAGCCCTATAGTAAGTTGCAGAGGAAAGTACGCGCTGGAAGTTAATCTGTATCCGATCCAGTTGCGTGTACTCTTTCTGTTCCACTCCTATTTGTTGTAGCAAAGTCAAGGTTCGGTGCTAACTTATACTACAGGGTTGTCGGTTCCTCAAGTCGAGTTCCAGATTCCATACGAATTACAGTTCTAGGATCTATGAAGCAGGTCTCATATACATATAAGAAAGAGAGGAATTAAAGAGCCCACTGCCTCGTAATATCTTTATGGAATTTGAAAGCACTTGTATCTACAAATAGGGGGAACCCGTTTTTACGTCGGTCGTGGAGAAAGAGGTTCAGCGGTAAGAGAATAAGTTGTGTGGTATCAAAAGTCTCTTGCGCAAGTAAAAGATGCAAATGCTATAGGGTATAGACCTACGTAGTGGTAATAAGAGTCAGAGAAAGATTACTGTCCCCCCAAGGTTTACAAGGCTAACGGTAAAGTTGTTGCATAAAGTCAATCTCCGTTTCTAGGTCAATTTCCATTCCTGTTAGCGGTTTTAGTGTCGATGCTGTAGCTCGGCGAGTTCCTGTTCTTCAGAAGCTGTTCTAGTTTCAGAAGCTGTTCTAGTTGACGACTTAATATTCAAGACAAGAAAGATATTCCATTCCTGTTTATTAACGAAAGGATGCCTACGCCTCTGCCTATTTCTTCACTTGCAGCTGCATCTAATCCATCTTCGGCTTCAGATAAAGCTTATTCTCTTTCTTGAAATTCTGATCGAGTCGACTTCCCACTTCCAAAACTCACTATACTACTGATACTGCTGACTCAACTAATACTCTATTTCTTATTGATGAGCGCGTATGGGAAGACTGTCCGAAGAAGTCCGCTTATGCTACACGGCTTACGGAACTCTCTTACACCACTGAGTCTTGCCCGAACGATACTTGAATCCAACAAGCTACTACTACATCAGCAACAAATATGTAGTTATTACGAGTTATGACCAAGTCCGGTTTATAGGGAATTAGTTACTGAAGAGCAGCCCTGCCGCGCAACACGTTTTTAAGCTCGCTACCGTTTAACACAGGCTCCTACCGCGGAACATTAGCAGTTCCTTGGTCATTAGTAGTTGCTTGGTGACCGAAACCAGGTAGTCCAAGCCTTCAACCAGTAAATCCAAGACTCCATCCTCTGCAACTTAGGCTACAACCAGTGCATCTCAGACTGATATTGGTGTTGCCCGGACTGCAGCTAAGGAGTGGCAGGGCTGATGCTCGGTAGTTAGGGACAGATGCTATGGAGTTACAGGCTTAAACAAGAGCTTCTAAGACTGATGCGGTGGACTACAGGTATGGGTATGTAACTGCAGATCCTTACACAGATCCCTATTATTCTTCTCTTGTTCCTGCTGAAGATCAGTATTCCTCACCTTAACCTTATCCCGTATCCTATTTCTGAAACTAAAACTATAGATTCTTTACTAGAGCTACCCTTGACCAATACCAATACCCAGCTTCGTATTCTTTACCTAAAACTGGAATGGAATCCATCACTTGCGCCAACAACTAGATACTTTCCTGCTCAGCGTGAAGGAGAGGCCCTTATAGTCAGTTTCGGGGAAGAAAGGGTAGTTTCATCAGTAGTAGTAGCCTAAGCAGAGGGATATCTTGAGTGAGACTTGCTTTTCAGTGCTAAGTGGTCCGGTCCTATTTCTAACTGGAATTTGTACACTGGTACCTGAGTTAGGAGTTCAACTTGTTTAGTTAGGAGTGAAACTTGTCTAGTCGTTGCTTGGCCGCACCCAACCCGAAAGCTCCATCTTCGGCTTCTCCATCTTCTACTGGAACTCTATAAGCACCCGATCCCACTCCTACTCGCTGGCAGATCTAATACAAAGAAAGACAAAGAGACAAAAGCAAGGAGAAAAAGCAACTCGGCTCAATTCTAACCTTCAAAAAGCAACTCGGCTCAATTCTAACCTTCAAGAAGCACCTCGGCTCAATTCTAACCTTCAAGGAGTCAGCAGAACAAGCAATGGCTTTCGAAAACAAGTGAACAACAAGAAGCAACGACATTAGTGAGTGGCGCTGTAGAAACTGTGATTACGGGGTACCCATTTGCTTTTTGAGCAGTTGCTTGTTGAATGCAACTACGATCCGTAGGGGTCATAGAATACCAGCTCGAAAGGGAACTAATCCTATGTCTCATCAGTCAAGTAACCTCGCTTAACTATTGAGTCAAAACTGCTATTACAGCTGGCTTGAGTCAAAACTGCTATTACAGCTGGCTTGGCTCTACGCGCTCTCGGGGGCTTGCTTCCCAATGTCATTCATTCATTCATGGAAAAGAGACATGGAAATTCTATCTAATTGCACTTTGGATCACCCGCCGGACAATAAGTGGTGCCATGAAGAGTCGCCAATAGGGAGTAGCAAGATAAGTCTTTCGTTCTATAGGCGTGCCGTAATTTCTGAGTTCCTGCCCTTGTTCTCTCAACTCACTGAAAATCCCATCGCCCCAAGGTCCGTTGCGCCTAGTGCGAGAAAAAGTAGATCTCCCCCTTTGTGCCTTCATCTCCTCTCTGATCGTGACTTGAGCTTGCTTGAGTCAGCCGTCCGGGAAGACAGCTTATGGTCAAATCAAAGGCTTAGGTTCCAGAGATGTTAACCCCAAATATGACTTTAGCATTCGCATTCTCTTCGGCGTCTGATCCTTCTCCTGTTGTCGATGTATACTTTCCATCTTGATCTTCTGCTTCATATCTTGATTCCGATCCGTATTCTTTTCAATAGGAATCTGTTTCCCCTCAACTTATTATAGAGGCCGCCATTTAAAGAACCAACACTCGCTCTCCATTTAAAGAACCAACACTCACCATACTTTCAAGTATTATTTAGAACTCCTTAAGGCTCATTAATACTATTTAAAGAGATGGAATATTCTTCCATATTGGATTCCTTTCGCCCAAGGGTAACCTAAACCCTCGGATGGAACAAGCCAAGCAACCAACAACAGGACTGATTTCTTACGCCGAGTAAACCTTTTGCTAAGTAAGCTAACACAGACAGACCCCAAGACAAGAGTAAGCAAAAGAATAGTTTGAAGCAAAAGAATAACGGTGTTGCACCCCAAGAATGATAAGTGAGTAAGAAAGCAATGCTGTAAGTAGTGTTAGGTATAGAGTATGCTGTTATGTTATGAAATTAGAGTCATTGTGCATGAGATTCACAATCCGAAAGCGTAGGAACAAGCACAAGAACGGAAAATGCACTTCAAAAGGCTTTATCAACTCTAAGGGCTTATATACTTGGCCAAGCGACTACTGTCCTAATTTATGGTTAGAAGCTCAAGTATAGAACTCATGTAAGTATGGTTAGAAGCTCAAGTATAGAACTCATGTAAGCGCAAGTGTTATTAAGCTAGAGAAGTTTAAGGGATGCCATAGCTGCTTAGTTATTAAAGCAATGTTCGGCATTGTCCACCGAGATGTCTGTGCGGAAGCCCTTGTGCGCAGGGCAGTAAGTCAAGGTGGTTCAAGCCTCTGTCCTTATAGTTACTGGTACCTCACTCCGAAACAAATTCCACTCTTTTATTGAATTGAGTGCACCACTGCTTTCAAAGTAAACAGAACAGAACACGCAACACCACGGAATGAACACGCAAGAAAGAAAGAAAGCAATACAGTGTTTAGTGTTGTATAATAGATTCTCCTGAAGTCAGCGAAGATTTGATTCTTTTGAAAACTCCTGACGCCACTTGGACGACACCTCGCTTCTTTGCCTGTACTTTTGTTTTGAAGCAAGGTATACTTCTGACTATGATATTTCTGTGAGTGCCCAGGAAAGGAGACTCGATAATAAGAGTAGAATAGAAAGCTGTGCGCAGATCAGGGTATCCTGCAAGTGGGAAGTCGTAAAGAGAGGTTATTGATTGGGAGTCTTCCAGGGGAGAGTTAGGAGCAACAAACTAGTCCTCTTGTCGGCGATAGGTAGCTGCCCGGAAGTCTTCAAGGGGAGAGTTAGGAACAAAAAACTAGTCCTCTTGTCGGCGATAGGTAGCTGCCCGGAAGTACAGTTTTCTCCGTTCTTTACCTTAGTTGTCGTAGAGTTCCTGTAGCTCGGACAGTTCCAGTTCTTGTTACAAGTGGAAAGATCAGAAACAGGGGAGTTTGCCGGGTATGATAGAAAAAGGTCACTCACCCCCTCGCTATATAGAATAATGTTGACTAAATAGAAAATATAGAATAATGTCTACATATAGAATAGGTAATATAGAAATCCTCAGTAGTAGCGGCGTAGTTGCTTGGTGACTTCAACAAGGGAGCGGGCAGGCTGAGAGAGCGGGTAGCAAGACTTGAACTCAGGAGTGATAGGCCAATGCTATGTAGTTACAGGCTCTAGCTAGGTAGCTCAGGTCTAGAACAAGTGCCGGGCAGGCTTCAATCGGTATCGCTGAGAGTAGTCAGGTCCATTCTCAAGCCCAATAATGATTTCATTCTCCTAGAAATACAAAGAAAGCATTCGAAGAATCTCCAATCTAAGACAGACCAGTAACGGTTAACGAGAAATATCGCTTTTGGAAATATCTGGTTCGATAGGACAAGTATGAGATCTAAGCAGCTTACTAGGTTCGATAGGACAAGTATGAGATCTTAGCAGCTTACTAGGTTTTAGCTGAAGAGGAGCTAACCGCAGTTACCGAATCCCTTTCACGCGGCTTAACTACTTTTGGATTTTCATCAACAGTGCACAGGTTTCATTGGTTTGTTTTAAAGTGGGGCAACCTCTGGGAGACTACGCGTCTACGACTCTATTTGCGCTCACTCAGCACTTGACAGATGGGCTGCAGACAGAACAAGTTGACCCAGAACGTAAGTGGAAAAAGTACTAAGTACTCCTATCATCTGCTGATCCGTTGGTGTATATGAAGTCGGTATTCCTCAAATAGAGAGTGGAAATAAGGAATCTCTTTTAAGGAGCTACGTCGCGGTCATTGAGAATGATAAATGAGAATGCAAAACCCTTGACACATGCGAGTCTAAAGTGAAGGAGAGTAGTTGGTAGTCACTCTGTCGGGCTGGTTTTCTCAATCCCATATCGGAACTGTCCTAAAGATATTTGCATGAGAGCATAAGGTGAAAGGGTCGCCTACCCGTAGATGTCATATCGGAAGACTAACCTTTGTGCTTCTCCCCCCAATAAAGCCAGCCGAAGAGTAGGTATCACCGGCACGCCTTGAATCACTAACAGTAGTGACCGCTCTCGCTCGTATGACCAGACTCTTAGCTACCTGGACGACTAGATGATATATATTATTATCAAATAGCCTGAGCCTGTTCGGACCGGTTGCTCTCCTACTTTCTCTGTCTTTACCGCAAAGATAAGAAAAGAAAGAAATGTCTCAGACACGCAAGCTACAAGCATTAACAATGGTTTCGTGCTTTCTGTTCTCAATAGGAAGAGTTTGACTCTGCCCTTTCCTCCCTTTTGAGTAACAAAATGAACTAGAAATAGGACAAAACAGAGAGTGAGCAGCATCAAATCAAAAAGGATGAATTTGTGAATGAGAAAAAGTCTCCTATATGAATAGGAATAAATGGGAGAATGGAAAATGGAGAATAAATGGGAGAATCGAAAATGGCTCAAGGGGGCTTTGGGGAACCGGCCCAACCACATCAGCAGGTTTAGGAGTAGGAGGTTGTATAGTTGGCTTCGTATAGACCCCTTTCTTTCCAAGAATATTCCCATTCTTGTTCTTGAGGCCATGTTGTTATTCCATTCCAAAGCTTTCTCTAATCTATGCAGATAGCAATAGAAAGCCCCGTATAATAGATATAGCGACAATAATAATTCAATCCGAATGAACAAACACTCGAGTTGTTATACTTACACAATTCAGGCACAGGCATTATCATTATTTTAGTATAGAGCAGTTAGCTATCAAAATGACGAAAGACTTGTAGGAAATCGCCTTGGTCCAACCAAGAAAGATATGGTTTTGGGCATATATAGAAATGAAAGAGCCTTCTATTATACTAGGAAGAAGTGACTCCGAGCCTTCTATTATACTTGGAAGAAGTGACTCCTTGATTTAGTCTCTTCGGTCACTCCATTCAGTTTTATTACGTAGGTTTTTGGGAAAGTGTAAAAACGGTTACTATTTCCCTACTTTTTATTGCTTTGGTGGCTTGGCCTGGCCCCCTATTGTAACAGCTTTCGCTCGCTCCCATGTGTCTTCTTCAGTGAAAGATCTTTGAACTTCACCATAGCAGTAACCTAACTCACCTTCTAGGCAACAACTTACTTGGATCCCCTCCAGCTTTTCCACCCACCGTAAACGATTACAAACTTTCACCCGATTTATACCATTTATTCGATTCGTTACTTGATAAACCCCAGTTCGTGACATAGAAAACCAAACTACAGACTAAAACAGGATACTCCAAGTAATCAACCACCTTTAGTGAGTAGAAGACACAGACCAGACCCAGTGTTCCCAATAAAAGAGTGGCAACACGAGATTTCTCTGCAAGCACTTCGATCTCTTCGCAGGAATCCGAAGAAGCACTTCCTATTTCGTGGATGTGGATACTCTCCGAAGAAGCACTTCCTATTTCGTGGATACTCTCCGAAGAAGCACTTCCTATTTCGTGGATACTCTCTTTTATCAGCGCATGCGAAGGACTTGTACAACTAACTTCGGGTCCACACAAAAAACAACTCTTCCATAAATTGTTGACATAGTTCAGTTCCGCATACCGATGTATAGGATACAGTGACCAATATACAAAGTGTTAGGCAAGCAATGACTAGTTTCCTAAGTGGAACTTTCTGCTGCGAACTTTCTACTTCTCTTATTCTCAATGGGTCGAAGATAGCACCCTTGTTAGACTATGATCCCACGTAGGCTTGGCTTGTCCGATAGCATTTTGTAGATTCTCACATAGTTGTTGAACTAGCGAGATTTGTCATCCGGGCGGACGGACCATTCTCATGATCGTGTGCTATCAGCCCTCTGGGCGACGCCTTGAATGGAGATTTTCTATCTTATATACCTATACATAAGGCTTGGTTTTCATAGGGATTTTCTATCTTATATACCCATACATAAGGCTTGGTTTTCAACCATACATACCATATTGGAAAGCCCAAACAGATCGCTAAATGAATGGATTCTACATGAGAAACCTAACTGAACGTCCGAACTCCTCATCTTTCTAGCTTAGTCTTCCTTCCAAATGTTCTCTGGATTCACAATGTTCTTCTTATTGGAAATCCGTAGTCTAATTGCATAAATACAATTCCTATATTTATTAGCAAGAATCATACCCGTGAAGTAGCATTCTCATTAGAAGTTGTTTCCTACTTATTGAGACTGCGCTGTTTGCGAGGTACTGCGCTGACGCGGGAAAAAAGAAGGGATGGTAGGCACAAAGTATGGGGTAAAGACTTCTTTATAATAAGACGAGCGCACCAGTTTTCTATTGACTCATTTCAATCATTAGTTGTTCAGCAGTGGGTTCGGGGAGAATTCGCCTGGCACCCGCTTGACCCCCAGTTTACTTGCTCATTAACCGCCGGACATTCTGATGCTTCCTTTCGAACTCCTGATGATCCAGCAGAGAATCCTTCTTCCCTTGCTACAGAGGTTGTAAGTCAGTTTGTGCCAGCAGTAAGCTCTGGTATAGATAGACAAGCAACGGGGCAAGTATCAATATGGAAATGAAGCTAAGTAGTGTAATCTACTCCGCTCGTAATTAGAAGTATGCCTTTAAGGATCTCAATTCCCTATCTATTGATTGATTCGAACCTTGCTTTACCGTATCCCTCTCCCCGCCTTTGATCCTGGCTTTACTGCGTATCAGGCTTAGCCTACTGTTTATAAGACTTCACTCTATCCCCACAACCCACTGAATTGACCTAGTGCTTCTAATACTTTTCTTTGATAATACAGATCGGAATCAATGCCAACAATACTGGATCTAGAAACTAGGGATCGAGTACTAACATAACAACCAGTAATTCGACAGTGCCCAACGAAACTTGAGCTACTGCTCTGGCAAGCCAGTCCTTACCTCGATCTCATCCTTACTGCCCCGGCTTCCATTCCCGTACTGCTAAACTGTATCCTTACTTATAGGCTTGAGTCTACTACTTGCTTCTTGCGTTCTTATTAGTACTTGGCCACTCCCCTCAAGATTTGTTTGACTGGTTAGTCCCCTATTCTTAAAAGGATTACTTGAGTTCTGCAGCTCGAGCCATCGCTGCTGACGCTGCCCTTGCTTAGAGCCTTGTTTTCCCGTCTATAGGTCTTTCTCTCTTGGACTTCAGTCTGTAGTTGCTCACGGGGGTGCTGACTTCTTTGTTGAAAACTTCCCCTGCTGACCTCTAACCGCCCTAAAGTATTTCTTTCACCTGTTAGTCTTGCTGCCGGCACTTGGAATCTGACTATGCGTCATCAATCTTCAATTCTGAAACTGCTATATATGAGACTGACTGAACCGAACCCACCGCTAACAAGAGCAGAACTACTATTACTAGAATTGGATTCGAACTAAGAAACTCAACTGCGGCTAACAAAGCTTTCACTGATGTACACAGAATAGAAGCACTGCCCATCAGACCTCACACCCAAACTCACATATGGAACTGCCATGACTCGATCTCGGGCTTGCTCTACTGCTTTTAAGGCTATATAACTACACCTTCATCTAAAGCTGTCCTCTATCTTATTCTTACTACCTATGCTTGAATTCTCTCTTTTGTTGTTATTCTTTTCTCTTATACTCTAGGCCGGGAATGTGAATAGTGCTTTAATACACTTGAACTTCCAATAAAGAGTTGAGATAGCACCGATATAGACCTTCCATTACGCATTTACGCACAGAACTAGACCTGACATTCCTTGAAGTAATAGAAATCGAAATGAGAATGAGTTTGTCTCCGGTTCGTCAAAGATTACCATTCCTTCCTTTCCGGGTCCACCAGAACTCTTTTGGTTAGATTCATAGGAAGTTGTAACAATAAGAGAGAAAGGATTAGGAGAATACTTTATTGAGCAAATAGCCATTAACTGAAACTTGGAACTTAGAGGAAATGAGTCAAATGAGATTATTAAGGTATGTTATGGAGCCAATATGTATGTTATGGAAAATAGAGGAAGATTCCTTGTAGCAGTAAGAACTCAACGGACCTTAACGCTCTAATTAGACAAAGGAGGGCAGGGCTCGGCTCCTTCATTAATGCAAGATTGCTTCTAGCACCGTACGTACCTTTACTGCAAGATTGATTATAGCGCTACAATTCCTTTACTTCGATATCTTTCAATTGGAATCTATGTAAGCAGAAAGTGGAAAAGCATAAAGTTAACATGGTTTTCTTACTTGCTTATATCATATATATGTGCACTAAATTCATATAAGTTCAAAGATTATATCAATTATTAACCGAACTCCTGACACTTGAAGTTATCATATCGGCACCATGATATACTAAAGCACGAGAACAAGCATAGGAAGGGAGTCTTCTGTTTTTCTTGTAGTCAGATTATTAACAAATAGAGGATGTGCACGAAATTCCAGCATAGAGTTATTCAGTAAGGTGTTTTTTGACTTTATTATATTATGTGCTTATATGACTTTGATTCCTTTACGGAACACGGGTCCAAACTCCAATAAAGAGAATTTGATGAAACTCTGAAACAAGCTAGTATGGTATATGATTTGATACCCTTCCTTGATACAACACCTCAGCTTAGCTTCCAGATACTTTGAACAACAGCCAACTTTCCACCGGCCGCTCACTAACGCTGAATAGAATAAGATCAGAATTGAGTTCACCTATTATAGAATGAAGTAACCAAACGGGAGTTCACCTATTATAGAATGAAGTAACCAAACGGGCATTGCTTTGTGCAAGTTAGCATATCGCCCACTGTGTTATAGAATTGATTATTTACAGCTAACCCATTACTCTCGTTTGAGGCACAATTAGATAAGTTTCTACGAACTCACTAACGCTTACTTTCCGCCGGGGCGCCTATCCTAATTGTTTCTAGTATAAGGAGTCTTGAGTTAGGTTAGGTTACATAAATGTGAGAATATGTGTTGATTATATGAATGGAGTCAGCAGTGAGGTTAGATTACTTAATTCTATCCAATTTGAGTCTTATGATTGGATTGTTTAGTTTAGAGTTTTGTTACTTGAGAACATATGGGCACCTTTCGTCTTATGATTGGATTGTTTAGTTTAGAGTTTTGTTACTTGAGAACATAAGGGCACCTCCTCTCTCCATACTAATAGTCATACTTGTTCGCTTTGAATGCAGTTTCCGGACCAATGACGATGCCCCACGTAACGGGACAAGCAAGCAGCTATCCAGTAATACACGTGTATTCCATTCCAAAAGGACAATGTTTATAGAGGTGGCTCAAGACAAGATGAACTTAGTGAGGGAGTCTCAAAGTCAAGATTTACTCCAGATGGTGAAGACCGAAGATCCATTAGCCGACCATCTTCACAACCTTGGGTCTGATCGCATTCAGACTATGAAGAGAGCAAGCAGGGCATGATTTACTCTAATGCACTTGAGGCAGAGTGGAGAGAAGGGATGGATTAAAAGAAAGAAGCATTTCAGTGATCTAGGCGCAGGGCATGATTTACTCTAAAGCACCTGAGGTAAAGTGGAGAGAAGGGATGGATTAAAAGAGAAAGAAGCATTTCAGTGATCTAGGTGCTAGCTTAGGCTTTTCACTTTCTAAAAGGACTACTTTAACCCAAAATCAGAGTCTCTCGGCCACAAGACAATTCCTTGCCCCTGCCCTTCTTGACTAAAAGCCCCTTACTTATGCTATGCAACGCCTTGTTCAACTGATTGTCCAACAAGCTACCACTTATTAAGCTTGTTGCAGTGTTTTGTGACTTAATATCAAATATTTGCCTAATATTGATATATTTGCCTAATATTGGATATTTTCATATTATTGACACCACAGAAAACATCATGGAAGAATCTTCAAACTCCTATTATACTGGACTCCACTCACTTATGGAATAGAAGATAGCGCCCACATGTATAGAATTGATAGTCACCTCCCTCCTGACAGCTTATTGAATAGAAGATAGCGTGACACGTATAGCACTTTGTAAACAACCTCCTGACTGCTTCTTTATAAGTCTGATTGTATGATAGAATAGAATAACATGACTTTCAATATACAACACAACATGAGCATCTTTCAACATAAAGCATCTATCTTTCTCTCATGATTATGGAATAGTATAGGGTTCGGGCTCCTTGTCTTGATTTAGCATCAACTATTCTTGCAGGACCTTGATTTAGCATCAACCGGATACTCCACTCTACTTTCTGCCTCGATGTGAATCAACCATCGTTTCTTGACCTCGATTTGAATCACTTCTTCGTCCGGATCGCAGAGTAAACAATTCCTAATATAGCTAATCGCAGAGTAAACAATTCCTAATATTGCTATGAAAGTCAAAATAGACCCAGGATAGCTGTAAGGGTTGGTTTGGAACCCTGAGCCTAAGGGCGGTGCTCTAAGTGGGTAGTAGTTGTCAAAAGGATAAGCTGCACAACTTGATGACAGGTCCTGCGAATCTTAGATTCACGACATTGTGAAGCAATGGTTCTTTTGGTGACCCATTATAGCGCTTTGCCTTTGATTAGCCTTTCTTAAAGTTAGGGGGTTCCGGCTATGTATCAAACAACTCTTCATTTGCTCCCGTTAACGACCACAAAGGCATAGATAGAAGGCAGATGATAGAAAGCAAAGCAAGCACTCGATGAAGGATTATTGAAGATTGATTGCATTCCGTTTATAAGGACAGCAGTTAGACCACCACTTGAAGCAGAATTCGGCCATCAATCTGGTACAAAATAGCCATCTTACTGAAGATGAAAGGTCAACTACAAGAAAAGGAACCACGAAACCAAAAGGAAGCAATGCTGTATAATCATAGATAGAAGCCCACGTAGGTAGCAGTTAAGCTGTGCGGTAGACCAGGCCAGGCAAGTCCATCAGTGTTGAGGTCGAAACAAGCAAATAAACAAGTAGAATTCAACGCACAACGGAACAAACAAACTAACAAAACTATCAAGCTACTAGTTCCATGAAAAACAAACTTATTGCTTTAACTAGTTCAATGAAAAACAAACTTATTGCTTTAATCATTTAAGAAAAGAATATGGATTGCAGATTACAAGATTATATACACAATAAACCTTTCTGGATACTACACTTTCAACTAGACCGAGCTAGCAAACTGAGGGTAAGCATCAAAGACCGAGCTAGCAAACTGAGGGTAAGCATCAAAGAATAGCAACCTAAGCCGAGCTAGCAAACAAAAGCAGAAAAGAAGAAAGCAAGTAATAAGAAGGCCTCAATTCAACAGGAAAGGATGCCTCTGTATACTTAGAGTACAGAGTATGCCTATGTCCTGCCAGCAAGTATATGGACTTACAGCCTATATCAATTCTTCTCTTCAAGCAACGGGCGTGATTATTGTTGTTGGAAGTGAGCTTATTATTGTTGTTGGAAGTGAGCTTATTTATTGGAGTGAGTGGTGCTAGCGTGACCCTTTTCCGATAGCAGTTCAACAAGTGAGGAGTCGAGTCGGGAGTAAGCTTCGTTTTTTACTATCATCTCGTTAGTAGTATAGTATGATGTATATTATTCTACTTCTTTTCTTTTCTCTTCATTGACTTCTTTTCATTCGAAATGAAACAAGCGAGGATCCGATCCGCTCACGTTATAAGTCCCAGTTGCTTGTTTGTGTGTTAGCGAGCGGGTCAGGGCTTTGACTTTTAGTGAAGTCTTCCCTTTGTTGACTTTATTCTATAAGAGTTGGTGGTCACTTTATTTCTATTCGAATTCTATACTTGGCCAAAGTGCCTTAGCGAGTTGATCTGGAATTGCTTGTTCAGTTCAATTCAATGTTGCAGTGTCAAAAGCTAAGCTGGTAGTTTACCCTACTACTCTATATGTGTCATCAACATTATTCTACTTCCTTTCTATTACTTGCCAGCTTTCCCGCTTACTTTAGACTTCACCGACGTCTCCGTCTCTACTTCAACAACACTACAACACTCCGAAACAAACTCTTTACATGTATAGGGCATGGCCAAAACTCACTCTTTACTGGATTTTCTTGCCCAGAGCAGCTGAAGTTCCGTATAGTTCGACATAATTGAATGCGAAGGCTCAAATCCGTTCAATCAGCAGTTTAGAGCTTAGAAGTATAAGATCTTTTCTCTCTTCTAACCCGATGAAACTTATACTTAAACAATAACTACACTTGCCCAAGCAACTACTTAGCAACGACTTTCACTTATTAACGCTGCTTGTCAGCTGCTGACTTTTGAACCGCTGATTCATTATCTGGGAAACGGAACTCCGGATAGGAGACTTCTTTACTTAGTGGTAGGGCTAGGGGCATAAAAGCCAGTCAAACATTATAGCGATAAGCGGAAGAAGGCGGATTTCCAAGTCAAGGCAATAATCAAGGTTAAGGTTAAGGGCAATTAGAATGAAAATAGTATCTCTCACCTCTATCGTAGCTAACAAGTATCAAACTCGAACTACACTGGAATTTGAAGCTGACTTTAGCGCTGACTTGCCAGTACTTGATACAGCGGATTTAGTCGAACTCCACTTTCTTTCTTCACCGACAACAAACACAGATTACTTGAGAACTGTAGTAGGCCTTAATCTCTTCTTCAATAACTGTTGCTTCCTCTCGAACAGCTGATGATACTGATCCAGTTGATTCTCTTGTCGATGTTTACTTTTTGCTAAGTGAAACGCCGGTGAACTACCCGTCATAGTCTTATCAAGCTCGCACCAAAAGAGTAGATACTGATTGATGATGCGCACCTTTACCTCCCCTTTCTAAAGCCTAAGGCTCTTAGCACCTTCAGAGAATTCTGGAACTGCTGATTCAGTTACCGCCGAACCGGAACCTGCTCCTACGGCTGATGAACCTTATTCGGATCCCAGATCTAGAAACCGAAACAGCTTATTATCTTTCCACTGCTGATGCATATATGTAGCTGACTTTTGAACTTATGCTGATTCCACAACTAGCAAAGAATATACCTCTTATCTTGCATCTTGCACATGGGGCATAGAATGAAGTCAAACCAAAACCCTCCCCCTTTGGAGATTGAATATTACACAACTAAACTACTTCACTAGCTTAACGGCTTTCAGCACCTTGCTTCACTAAATAACTCCAGACTCTATACTTGTTGATCCATGGGCAACTTACCCTGTCCCCTTTCCGTTAGCGCCTTGTCAAACTGTTATTGAAGCTCTATTGAGCGAAGAGGAAAACAATGAAGTTAATTGAACTGATGGTGATCTACCAGTTGTTGAGTCAAGTAAGGAGGTTTCAACAGGCAATGAGGTTATAGGTGACTTTCCGGCTCTCTTATATTCGTTTTTCAAGCCATGCAGGATTTT
>NW_027021281.1:0-30098 GCF_036884655.1 Musa acuminata AAA Group | reverse complement strand
GTGCACTTCCTTTTTGATATTGACTTCTACCATGCCCTTGGGAAAAGCTCCTTAGAATCATTTATTTACCCCCAATACATCCAACTGCCCGCCCGATATACACGTTGTTTTTATTGACTCTTTGCTAATAAAGGGACCAGGGTAGCCCCCGCCTCGTAGGAAAGACATGCAGAGCCGATCAATAGCACCGATAGCAGAGCCCTTGCTTGCATCTTTCGACCCCACACAACACTTGTACCTGAAAGTCGCCCCATCAGTGAGAAGGAATTCATTCCCTTACTCTCTTGTTTATGTCTGGCATAAAAGTCCAAAACGCAGAATCATATATCGCCTTAGCGCCGCCACTTTCTTTCTCAAAAACATGAACGAGGCAGCATTTGGCTCTGGCCAGCCTTTCATCCAAAACCTCTTACCCATATTCCCCTGCTTTGGCTTGTAAAGAGCTCAACTGATCCGAGGCGCATTCAGGACTTGGGCTCACTGGGCGCATTCCATTGAAAAGCTCATAGGGCTCGCTCGTCCTTAGGAAGAGGTGCGCAAGAAAAGACAGAAGAAACCCCTTGTCCGAGTCTAAAGGGATGATGACGTGAAGAAGGTAGCCCAGGTGTTCATGGCGTCAGGGAGAGTTGAGTGGGTTTCGTCAAGTTCAAGTAAAGTCTCTTTCTGTGCCCAGGGCAAATGCAGATATATAAGTGGGGAGTGAAAGGCTTTCCCGATGGAACAGGAACTGGCCCTTTTCTCGTCGACAATTTTGCACCTGTGTTTGTCACCTTTGTCATTATTCCCGAGGTGCCAATTAAGCCTTAATTCTGACTTGATTCTTTAATAACTATAGCTCATCCCTGCGCCAAGGACCGAGAGGAAAACAAATACCCTCTTTCGAGCGATCAGATAGCTTATTTGAGAATGGAATTGGAAATCAAAGTAATGTATATCTAGGTAACTCATCACCCTCTAGCTCCTTCTCGCCAACCCGAAAAGAAGACAAGAAACAGTCAGTTAATAATAGAGTTATAACCGACAAACAACTACAGTAGTAGAAAAAGGCAAAGAGCGGTTACTAAACTAATTGTCCAACAAGCTGCTCTGCGGGCAACAATGCATTTCACCCTGTCGAGGTGGGCAAGTCAGATAGAGTTAGTTCGGGTCGGCAAGGAAGATAGAGTTAGTTCGGGTCGATAACACACCTCTGGTTGGTTAACTAAACGGATTGTTCTAAAGTAGAAAGTTAGGGTCGAGTTCAGGGCAGTGTAATCCTTTGTTGGCTACGGGGGAGTTGAGAGTGCTTGTGTGTAGCAATGACAGGTAGATAGTTGCCCAGGTAGATAGTTGCCAAGGGAGAAGAAGTCGAATTCCTTTCTAGTTGTCTGAATTAGATGAGATGAGAGCAATAACAGTATTTGTTTACAGATAAGAAAGAAGGATAGATCTAGCTTGCCCATCTAACAATTGGAACTCGAGCACAGTGTCTTGGCCCTTACTATATGATATATTATAAGACGGTTGCTCCACCCCGAAGACGGTTGCTCCACCCCGGACAGCTTCTATATAGGCATAGGCGCCATCCCGAGTGGCAAGAGGAGAAGTAGATGAGAAAGCAGCAGTGGTTGGGTTGGTTGTTTGTTACAGATTCCCTTGATTGCTGCAAAGACGGGTTGGTTGGTTTCAAGGAGCAGTAGGTAGGTTGGCAAGATGGAGTCGAATTCTTCCTTTCGAGAAGGAGCACTCAAGTCTTAATTCAAAACACAGTAAGTATGGGAATGAAATGAGTAGCAAACACGGATTCCACTAGGTACTCAAGTCATTCTGTTATTATTCGGAAAGATTCAATCGTAGCTCCCCCCTGTAAAAGGTTATTACCAAGTCAGTATTTCGCACGTTGTCCTGTATTTGATAATTATTACCAAGTCCCGGCGGTTATAACTCGTTATGAGCGAGTCTCTCTCTATACGAGAGTACTGATCGGCTAGGGTACAGCACCTCTGTATCTCCTGATTTCTTTTAGTGCAGGATCTCCGACTGAGCAAGCTAATGCAACGGGCTTAAGTCAAGTAAGGGTACAATCATTTGGATAACGCAAGGCAAGGATTGATTGGCCAGAGCAGAGAGCGGCACTGCTATATGATCTAAGATTTTCCCATAAGGTACGGTCGACTCCACCACTGCGTATTAGCTGCAAGACTTATTGTCGGTACATCTTATCACCAAAGTAGAAGGAAGGGTAAACTGGCTCGAGAGAGTAAGAAAGAAGTGGTTGTGTTGCGGTAGTTGACTTACACACCTCTTTTCAATCCTCTTTACCCTTACTCCTATGTCTACTTGTCTGCAAAGTAACAGCTAGTCTAACTCAGGCTCATCTCTGCTAACTCAGGCAACTATAAATATAAGATAGAATTAATAAATAAGATATATGGATTAGATCCGCCTTAGAGTAGGAGCTGGATCGGGGGTACTCTTTCTGAATGACTTGAAACCAGGAATAGCTGAACTTGCCGACCTCGACTCGCGTCAGTCTCCGAATACATCTACAGCCTAAAAGTCAGAGACCAGCAACTACCAAGGACTTGATGATACAATAGGTTCTATATTAGTGCTCCAGCAAAGACATAAAAAGGAAAGAGGCTTGGGAATGACTTAGTGCTCCAGCAAAGACATCCAAAGAGGATTGGGAAATACTTCCAAAAAGCATTCGGTGGCGTAGACAAGGTCAAATCGTTTACAAGCATTACGAGCGGAAAAGCTTACAATATAGTGACTTCTTCAGACAATTGTAAGTCAAAGATAATTTCCATTGTTCTCTCCTGTCTTGGATTCTCCTTAGATTATCTTATATTCTATTAATATTCATTCTCAGGGGTGACTCGAACCACAATTGTCTTAATATTCTCAGAGGTGACTCGAAGGAGATTCTATTATCTATGAATATTCTCAGGGGTGACTCGAACCACAATTGTCTTAATATTCTCCGGGGTGAAATCGAAGGATTGATGCACTGCCCCGCTCGAAGAGACTGTGATACCGCCTCTTTCTTCTCTTTCGAAAGCCCTAGGAGTTGGTGAGGGAAGATATTCTATGGGTGGGGTCAGATACTTGAGATTCTTTACTTACTATACCCGAGAAAGAGCTGAGTCAGTGCATCGCTTTAGTACAACTCTGGTTACTGGCTCAAAGAGATAGAGGGGGCTTTAGCAAGCAAGGGCCAAGCAAGCCCTACCAAAAGAATGAGTTGAACTGCGAAA
Source organism: Musa acuminata AAA Group (assembly GCF_036884655.1). Taxonomy (NCBI): domain Eukaryota; kingdom Viridiplantae; phylum Streptophyta; class Magnoliopsida; order Zingiberales; family Musaceae; genus Musa; species Musa acuminata. The sequence goes on along the minus strand of NW_027021281.1, from coordinate 26,859 downwards.
CCACTAACTCCCTAACGCCTGGTTGCTGCTCTTTCGCACTTGCTTGTTCACCCATATAATCTATATTAGGAAGCAAAGCAGTAACGCTGTGTTCAACAAGTAAGTAGGGAGTTTACCCTATTACATAGTACTATGCTAAATTCCATTCTCTAAGCCTAAATGTCTTAGTGAGTTCGTCTAAGTCAAAGGGAAGCAGTTGTATGTTAGGAATTGAGTTCCGTTCGCCTGAGTTAGTGCTAGTGAGCTTTTGAGTTTCGTTAGTGAATTGACTATTTTCGCTTAGGTGACTTTCCCGCTTTCCGGGGTGCAGAGTGCAGAGGTCTTACTTAGAGAAATCCGGGGTTACAGCAAACAAACCCTTATGTGGTCCAAACATCAAGCATAAATGTGAAGGAAGTGCGTCATGGTCCAAGCATGAAAGTCAGGATAGGATGCTGGCGCTTTCGAGTTAAGGGAAATAATCTAGTACTAGCAAGGAAGCAAGGTTATGTGGACGTGGAGAATTTACGGATTCTTCTTGTCTTTCTGCTCTTGTTGAATTGTATAAAGAAGATATATATCTTTGCGAACGAATACCCAAGTAACGCTTAAGCTGTGGGAGGAAAGTCGAAAAGAGAAGAAGCTTGAAAGTCAACTCGATAATAAGCAGGAGAAGGTACCGAGGCATAAGCCAGATTTGGATTAGAAGCCTCAAGAAGGTATAGAAAAGATCGGTAATATTCCACATTTAGATACTCGTACTCGGCGCTGTGCTCAAAAGAAGAAATCCAAAGTTGACTCAGTGTGTCAGGGAAGGGAAGCTAACTACTTACTATGGGAGCAAAACGACTACTAGACGAATCCAACCGGTGCTAACCAAAATCCGACTACGGGCAACCCGACTTTAACCACCAACTGCAAGCTTTACTTCTTACCAAAAAGGACAAGCCCTACTTATTGGACTGATTCTTACTAAAATCCTTTTCTCGATCTGTGACTCCTGCCCTCCACTCTTGCTTGTTAGCTCTATAGCCCTTACGCTCCTCGCTTCCAGTCTTACTAACCCAACTGGTAAGTCCTTTTTATTTGTTTCGTGCATCTTTGCTTCTAGGCTTTAGGCTTAAACGCATAGCTTATACCTTGCCTCCTACCCGCGTTACTAGGAGAGCTCCGCCCTTACTAACATCTAATAAGAATTTGGTACTCCACCAAACTAATCTAATCTGAATTTGGCTCATTGGTAACGTCATCCAAATCCACCCCAGGAAATCCACTACTATACGGAAAAGGCTGCCACCCCTACCTTTTAGGCGACCGTTCTCTTATCTGGGCCCCCCGCTACTTACTTGGAGTTTGACTTCCCCCTACTCGATTATGCCTCTCTCCCGGCTTTGATTCTGACTTAACTGACCTTAAAGCACCAAACCGGCGTGCTCTCCAACACAACCCATAGCCTCTTTCTTTCAAGTGGGAAATACGGAATGAACCATAGTAGACCAAGCCTGACTTCTGTCTTTTATTCCAATGCTCCTAGCTAGAAAACGGACATTACTGTCTATTGGTCCTATAACCTGACATCCAAATCTTATTCCTCTGCTAATAGAATAGGACTGGTGCTACCCATAGTGCTTCCAGGACTTTTCATTAGAATCCAGAATTGAGCTGTTGCTAACAAAGCTGACCTGACCCGATCTTAGTCTTTAGTGGCCTTTATCTCATTCAAAAAATGCTGACTTTACTGTATCCTTGCTTGTTAGGGACTTAGCTTAGAACTTATATCGCTGTCCACTCCTGGAACATAGGCATTTAAGTAAGTAGGTGGTAGCGTAGGTCGTTAGGTAGTTTTTGTGACTAAGAGAAAGGAAAGGCATACTTTGGTGTCGGGCAGTAAGCCTGATAGGCATGAGTGGCAGAGCGAAGGGAGTGAAAGAGAGACTACGCGTAGGAGTCAGAATTGGAGTAAGTAGAATTTTCGTTTAAGAGAAAGGCGTGCAATACTGATTGCTCTATATAGGGTTGAAAGCAAGCTCACATAAGAAAGGGCCAATCAACTACTACAAAAGCATAGAAGGTGCTGAAAGCCTACTACTGAAGAATGGAATTGACTACTATCATTCTCTTATTAGATACGCTAGCTCGTACAGTAACTAGGCACTACTATAATACCATATACAACTAGTTCATTCTTGATCAGTGGACGCATTCCCTTACCTTTTAGATGCATTCCCGGTTATGAGCTGGACTCCTATAAGCAGTGGTTCCAATCTTATAGTAGCAGTGCCAGTTTACAAGTCAGGATAGGTGATCTCATTCTATCAGTAGAACCATTCATTCTTAGAGCCACATAGCTCATTCTGCTATTAACATGAATAAGTCTTTCGATGGTCGATTGTAATCGCTCTCATTCATCGAGGTGTCCACCACCGCACCCGTGGCACGGAAGAAACAAACACACCTAGAGCGGAGGACATGCACTTTAAGTCAAATAACTAATTCATTTAGGGGCTGGGCAACAATAGAGCACGGTAGGTCCACACTCGTTCTTCAATAAAGCACGGTAGGGTAATTCACTCTTTTTGTAGGATAACTCATTCAGTAAGCGACCATTCACTCAGTCAACGGGGGCTATCGGATCGGACGTGCATAGAAGGTCCCCCGGCATCGAATGTACCTCGCAGTCTATGAGCGACCATTAACTAAGTCTTCGGACGATATCACTATCAAACAAGGCGATATCACTATCATAATAAGAGATATCACTAGCGAGCAGGAACGGACAGGAGAGATACCAATAGAGAACAGGAACGGAGGACAGGTAGGCTTAAATAAAGGGCAGGAACACACAGGGATTTCAGTCAGTCTATAAGCTTGAACGACCTCTCCCTATAGCTTAGGTCTATAAGCTTGAATGAACGACCTCTCCTATAGCCCGAAGACCTTACATGGGCACCGGATCGAATCGATCAGAGGAATCTAACCACATACTGAGCCAACACACCCACCACACAGACGGGAGACACAAGCCTTCTGGAGCGACCAGCTGACTGACTTTCTCTCTTCTACGGAAACTTCTCCTATAACTTTCATTGGCCCGGCCTGCTTTGATCTCCAAGAACTATACTGAAATAACTGTTTGCTGACTTACTTGAGACTGTTTATTCTATTACTGTAACAGAATCACCTCGAACAGAAAGAAGGGGACTCCATTGCTTAACTGCTACATGGGCTAAGCATTCTGTCTTCAATTGACATTTACATAGGATTCCCGTCGCCAACACAAGAGCAGAACCTATCTCCACCGCACCGACTGAGAGCCAAGCACCGAACTAAACTATAAATAAGGTACAGCGCATAAGGATATCGAAATGAAATAAAGTATTGAGAGAAAGAGGCCTCTACTCGCGCGTCTTCCTGGAACTTTGTTAGTACCCAATCCTTGAAAGTAACCTAACAGCTTCCCCTTTGCCAACCTCCACTTTCCTTTGACCGTTAGCGCCTCACCTTAGCCAATGACTGAACTTACGCTTGATACTGTTCCAGCAGAAGATCAGGATCCCCCAAAAAGAAAGGACTTGCTCCAGGCGAAAACAGAGGTGCTGAAAGCCAACTAACTAACTAAGAAAGTCAGCATCAAACGCTTCTGAAAGGAGAAGTCGGGCAAGCCAATCAGATTCTTCTGTATGGGATGAAACAAGCACCGCGTAGCCAGGAACCACTCTTCTCCTTAGCACCAACTTATCTATATGCTCTTGGAGATGATCTTTCTACGGGTGACTTAGCGCTAAAGAAGGACAGAAAGAATTATAGGACCCAGAGCAAACAAGGTAGGAACCAGAGCAAGCAAGGACAAGGAGTAGAGTACTATAAGTGAAGGGAGTTAAGTAGATAAATGATAGGTTTTTTCATCCCGGTTAAGTAGATAAATGATAGGTTTTTTCATCCCGTCCCGGTAAGGTAAGGAAGCAGTTCAAAGATCTGTATCGGGAGTAGGAACTAAAGAATCAGTTGTATCCTGTATGCGCTAGCAATTATGTATTATGTCCCCAATAGAGAAATACTCTCCCTATTCTTAGTAACTAATACTTCACTTGTCCTAGAAGCGGCTTTCTTTGGAATCGAGAATCTAACACCCAGCGACTAGAGCAACAAATAAAGAATTCCACAAGCCCCAACCCCACAAAGTAAGTCAACTAAGGGCCCGACCTATAGTGAGTGCCCGACCCTGTGAAAACATTCCAACAAGAATTATCTCTTATATAAGATTACAGATGAAACTCGGCAAGTAAGCAAACAAAGTCAGTAAACAAGCCTCCCCTAACAAGCAAGTCAGTGAACCACCCCACAAAGTAAGTCAACTAAGGGCCCGACCTATAGTGAGTGCCCGACCCGAGTAACTGAAGTCCACCACCCTAGCGGAGTTCCCAGACAGGCAAGCCCCGCGCCTGACGCGTCACACGAACAAAGGAACAGAGGAAGGTGCTGAAAGCCTCTACTAACAACCTAACTCCGACAACTCAGCTAATAACTAGGGTCGATGAAATTGAGCTACTGATACGGATCCCTTGCACCCAAGCTAGCACTACTCACTTCCATTCTTGATACACTAGCTCCCGGACTTACATTGCTTATTTTAGTACGTAGTATATTTTGTATTATTTTCTGGACTCTTAAGCGCTAGTTCTTAATCTGATACTGGCTACTCAAGTCTATACTGCACTAGATCTTACCAATTCCTATACACCCTAGGAGGAATCCAACGCCCATAACTGGAATGGAACCCGGGCACCCGAACCTGCCTTTACTTTATTGAAACCTATAACTAGTGTTCTGAAGGACGAAAACACCTACCGACAAGACCAATACTGCAAACAACAATGAAACCGCTACTGATACACAGCCAACAAGGGCAGCTGACGATGGCGAGACACTAGAAAGAATAGAAATGGTGCTTCTACTACTTTAATAGCAGAATCAAACCATCGCTAACAAGGCTATGCTGACCTAATCTCTATAAAACTGCAATTTCTTTATCTCATTCGGATACTTCTCACTAAAATTCTTATGTGCAAGCTAGGTGCTGAAAGCCTCTCCTTACTATCGTTCTGACTACCTCCCCACTCCGTCTAGCTCTACTAGCTATATCAAACTAGAAACTATTTACTGTTAGCCTTCCTTTCCTTTCTCTTAGCTTCCCTTGCCTCTCTCTTCTCTCCTCACCAGACTTTAGAACCTTAACCTTACTGAGGTATATATACTAATACAAGGGACTTAGTACTAGACACTGGCTACTATCACTCATTGGCTGCCTCAGCTACTGATTCCACTTCACCAGGCAAGTAACTACTAACGACCAAGCAACTACGTAAGACCAAGCCACTACTAATGACCAAGCTTAGGGACATTCTGAGTCTATCAATCTGGAATCCTTAATAAAGATAGAGAAAATGAACCTAAATTATCTACGCCAAGACACTCGGAGAGCCAAGTAACGGATAATGTGTAGCGGTAGCCTTGTCGACTTTTCTAGATTATTTGAATTTTGATCAAATTTATTCATCCCATTCGATTCTTATTGTCTGCCCCGACCTCTAATCTAATGTTTGAGCACCTGACCCTCTAATCTAATGTTTGAGCACCCGACTAGAACTAACTCTCACTCTTGACTTTCGAACAGGAACATTCAACTCCCTTACACGGGACTACCACTACTGGGATTAAACCAGAACAAGAAAGATACTTTTTAACAGGCAAGTAACTACTCGACAAACAACTACTAATGACCAAGCCGATCTAGGCGCGGTAGGAGTTGAGCTAAATGTCAGCGAGTTAAGAGAGCGGCAGCAACAATAAGATATATTACAAGTTATGTATAAGTCCTGTGTTCGGGAGCTAACTACTATCAGAATGCAACCCACATGCCTCAGACGGATCTCCGGGTGTTACAGACTGTTGCTAGTGGCATTGCTTCTCTGTATTGATAGCTAAGGTCTCTACCCAGTGGCAGTGAGAATGAGAGGCGGGTGTTACAGGCTGATGTTGGTGAGTGACAGAATGTCCCTAAGCAGTCTAAGCGTGGAGCTAGTGAAACTAAGATCGAACTAGTCAGTATAAGAATGAGACTAATAAGTATAAGCCTTCAAGCATGAGGGGAATGGGGCAAGGATGAAACCACTAACAACAAGGCCAAGCAACTACTAACGTTGCGCGGCAGAGCTGCAGTTCCCAGTCATAACGAAGTTATTACAGTAGATGTTTTCGGCCCATCCACTGACCAAGAATCAAACTCATATGACTAAGAATTGAACTAATAAGTAGGGGTTAATGAATTGACCAAGGTAGTTACAGAACGAAACAGTGCATCACTAATAGTGAATTACAGAATTCCACTCAGAGGTGAGCTAGTAGGAAGTTCAGAATCCAACTAGTAAGTAAGGGAATGCGATAGCTGAACACTGGACTTGAAGTGAAGAAAGAAGAATTAGTGGACTCGGTGTCAGGGAAGGCTTGTTTACTTGGGTATCAGGGAAGGCTTGTTTACTTACTTGCTTGTTAAGGTAGTTGTGGAATCCCGAGTGGAATCACTTATATAAAAGAATGAGTTAGATGAGCCAGAAGATAGTTCTCGTTGTCAGAGGTAAGAGGTATAGTCATTGCTTGGCCCCTCCATAATTCTATATTATCTTATTAAGGATTGAGCTGTTCTTATTAAGGATTACATTTCTCTCTTCTTATTAAGGATGACAGATCCAACCAGTAAATCACAGAATGCAACCCATGAATCCAAGCCTTATACAAGCGAGTGTAAGACTGAGAGCGGTGTCTGATAAGACTTCAACAAAGGAGTCACAGACGGATGCTAGGGCTACTGAGAATGGAGCTAAGGGGGCAAAGAATGGAACGAGTGAGTGCAAGCCTCATATGGTGCCCAATCAGACTGAAAGCAGTGAATCCGAGGCTAAGACAGCTAGCAAGAGTACAACCACTGAGGGCTCGCTACCGCTATTAGCTCACTGACGCGACACATTAGTAGTGTCTTGTCTATCCGTGCCTTGGTGGCTTCAACCCATAAGTGACAGACCGATGGCTAGTGCTTAAGACTTATACTACTCCTATTAAGAATGGAGCCAGTGCTACCAGGAATGAACCCAGCAACAACCAAGGCTATAACCAGTGCATCCAGTGCCACTAGATCAGAATGCAACTCTAACCTATGAATACGTAATTTCAGAATGGAACTGAGGAGTGCAAGAATGGAGCATTGCATTGGGTCAGACTAAAACAAGTGCATCACAGACTGATGGTAGTGCTGCTAGGTATGGGCATGTAGCTAGTAAGGCTGTTGCTATGTTGTTACAGGCTTCAACAAAGGAGTCACAGAACGGAGCTATGCAGTTACAGGCTTAAGTAGAGAGTCAGTGAGTGGAGCTAGTCAGTAGACGCCTTAGGGATAGAATGGAGCTGCCCAATCCAAGGCTTCAACTACTAACTATAAGACTTAAAGCCAGGGTAGCGAGTATGGGACTGCAGGCTAGGTATTATCAGACTGAAACGAGTGCATCTAAGCCCGAAACGGGTGCATCTAAGCCTGAAACAAGTGAGACAGAGAATGAGACCGGGTAGACTCGGACTTAAACCAGTGCGCTGGGCAGACTTAAACCAGTGCATCTAGAGGAGAGGGAGAGAAAGAGGTGCGGGAAGCTATTAGTTTCTTTCTAAAGAAAAGAGTTCGGGTGTTGCCCAAAGTAAGGGTAGTGCACTGACTTTTGAGGGTCGGGTGTTTGACTTTCATCTGTATTTGTTTACAGAGCAGAGGTCGAGTTAACCACTTTCTCTATTTGCTATCAAAAATCCCGGGAAAACGTAAAATTGTAATCTCAATCAGACCCTACAGGAGGGAAACCTGGGTTGCAACCAAAAATCCCGGGAAAACGGAATAAGAGCAATCCTTTTTTGTGCCTTAGGAGGGAAAATGCCAGTGCTATGAGGCAAGTAACTACGTAAGTTACGCGGCAGTGTTGTTTCACGGGAAAACGCAAAGATCTAATTCCAAATGGGCTTGCTATTAGGTAAAACTTGGTTGCTACCTTTTTGACCGGGAAAACGCAAGAGGATCTGGTCTTGCTCATATACGGCTACAATGCATCATAAGAGTAAACAAGCAACTGTTCTAATGCATTATTGCCTATCAAGATGGCATTCCTCTTTCCTCTTTCTTATACTGAGTTAGATGATTCTTCTTTGGTTGTTGAGCTTTTAACGCGCTTCAAACTTCTAACTAGAAACTATGAATTCCACTCCGTTCCCTTACCCCTTGTCCAACAAATAATTAATAAATGGAAATGGAACAGCATGTGATATAACTAAGTAATTGAGCACCCTTGAAACCATGTCATGTATTATTTGTCAATAAGGCAGCATTGATGTGTTTGAGCCTTATACTAGACTCGTTACCTAGAAACAAACTATCTCTTCTCTCCCTTAGGGTGCTTTCCAGGTGAGTAAGCCGAGTGCTTCTTTCTTTCTTGCTTGAAAGGAAAGGACTGATTCGTGCCTAATTCCAATTGAAGTGTGAAAGTCGCTTTTTCACTCGTGGGCGTAATCTTTCTCTCTAAACAACTACTTGACCAACGCTCTTAGATGCTCCGAATCCAGGGTGAGCTAGACTAATGATGGCATTGGTTACCTGTATTAAGTCTGTCTCAGTCAGTCTACTTTCCTTCATCTCGCTTGTTAGCGTAATTGCACTGGCTTTAGACGAAGGAAAGACGGTTTTGCACTTCTTACAGTAATTTAAGGTGCTGAAAGCCTTCTTGCTTCTTAGCTAATTCCAACTAGTTCATTGCATTTATCCGAACTCTCCTCTGGCTACTACTAGATACGGGGGATCGGTGGCACTAGCACCAGGCTTCGGATCCGGATCCTTAAGCTTGTTAGTGGACCTCGCCTCAAAGTTAGTAAGATAGTATGTCCGCCCTTAGTCTGCCCTGAACCCAGCTTCTGTATCAAAGCCCTCTTTCTATTAGTTTAGTAGTCAATTCCATTCTATAGTTTCCTTTCCTCGAACAGAACCGTTTACCGCTGATGATCCTGTTCTGCTTACTTTAGCCTCTGATACTGCTGCCGATCCTACTCCTGATCTAGCATCTGAAACTGCTCTTGAAACTGGAACTGGATTGGATACTTTTGACTTCTTATCCTCTATCTACTTTTACACTGAATCACTTAATCCAGCATCTGATCATAATTCTGATACTGCTTATTCTGTTACTTCAGCACCTGTCACACGAAACTCATTCTTATTCCTAAACAGCTCTTTCAACACTCTAAACTCAGGTACCAGATTGGATATATAACTCATAAAGATAAGTACTAGCACCCGAAACCAGACTTGAACACTCAACTGACCTTGCCGACCTAGACTCAGGCTCTTGCTCTTAGAACTGTAGTTGCTTGGCTCATTGGTTTCAGAATTCATATCATCTCTTGCCTCTCCTCTTTAAACAAATACTTCCTATCCTTCCAGTTCAGCTATTCCTGGGCAAAGCGTATACTATTGAGTTTTCCCTAGACAAGCCGACTAGCAACAACTCACTTTCTTGGCCTATTTACTACTTCATACACTAACTCATAACTCCTGCATTGCTTTAAAAACGGATATCGGCACCGAACCCCTCACTAACGCTTTCAACCTAACAACTTACTGCCTCCTTACTCCTTACTTTACTCTAAGCTCTACAAACTCACTCACTTATAACAACGGCAAATGACTCTAAGGCGAATAACTCTCAACAAAGAGCCAAGCAAGCCGACAAGTGGACAACCAACCACGAAGCTATCAAAAAAGACGGGTTTTGGTGAACTTTCCTAGCACTGCATACCTTCTGGAACTAAGATCAGAGTTGGAAAAGAATGCTACCAATGCCCATAGTATATTAAGTAGCACCCGACTCAGCTGCTGTCTCTGCTCCACCTATTATAAGATGTCATTTACAAGTTCAGAACAAAGATGATAAAAACAATTGAACAACTCTTCTGTTTCTTATCTGTCAACTGCTTATGATCTAGTAACTGAATGAGGCCTAGTACAAGAGGAGCCTAGCCTCTCTCTCCTAGCAAAGAAATATGTATTTACCCCGACCCGAAACAATAACTTCTCTTATAAGTGTTAACCCCGACCCGACCTCTCATAAGTGTGAACCCCGAGCTCATCTAACTCTCTTATCTGGCCTACCTCTCCTCTTAAGGCTTACCTGAACCTTAATGCTCTTAAGCCTTACCTTAACCAACATGCTTGGACCATGGTAAAGCCAATAAATACTCAATTCCGTCTCTTTTCACTCTGGCTCTACTTTCTTCCCTTGCCTGGCCACCTCTCTTCTTGCTACTACTACCTCGAACAGTACTACCTGTCTTCCACTCTAACTCGAGCAGCTTTCCACTTTAGCTCTTTGAACTCTGGTCTGGCTCCCACCTATTCTCATCTAACTCAGACAACTGGAACTATGGCTCATCTAACTCAGACTCATCTCTGCTAACTGAATTCGGTATACTTCTCCTCTGGCTACAAAGACAGATGCAACTGCTACAAATACTGATGAAACAGCAAGGTTCGAATAGCAACAAAGACAGATGAAACAAAGAATTCAACTATCAACTCAGAGGCAAGCAACAGAACCAAGTCCTGTATTCGCGACCAGTACTACTATCTTCTTACCCGAACTCATATAAATACAAGGTAAAGCACCCGAACTTGACTTTATAACTGGGCATTCTCCCCTGACTTTCGCACCCCAAGATATGATATGGATTCTGTTACAGCAGATGATCTCGCTAAGTCAAGTTAAGTGTTATCCTATTATCCGATATGAATATTAATGGAAATTGGAATGAAACGACTACATAAAGAGCTATGTATGGTTCCCTTGCCGACCTTACCTCTACTTTCAGGGCCAACAAACTAAACTAGGATGAAACTGGGAATTCCACTTAATTAACAGCACTTTAAACAAAGAACTCTGTTAGCGGTCAACCACATACGTTACTTGCGAGGCGGGCTCAACAGGAAAGTAATCTGTGTAAGGTAAGAGAAAGATTCCATATTCCTGTATTGTTCCAGTTCGAATAGTATATGCCCTAAAAGTAGCCAAGTAGGGCCAAGTAGAGAGAAGAGAGGGTACTCCTTAGTATGCGAAGGGGCGGTAAAGAAACTATATTTATTCTTTTATGTGAACTGAAAGGACTGTTAGCGGTAAGTCAACTCCATTCTTATGAGTTAACCACCTAGGGATTCCACTTGAAGTCAAACACCCGACCCGACCTCTTATAAGTGTTCACCCCGACCCGAGTCACAGAATCAAACCGGTGAGGGCAAGATTGAAACAAGGTAGTTAAAGGCTTAACTCAGTAGCTAAGGTCTCTAACAACTAACAACCAGGCTATAACACCTAACTACAAGACTTAACCAGTGCCCGAATAACACACTCGATATAAAGAATTGAGCCCTGCTGGCAAAGAATCCAAAAAGTCAAATAAAGAAAAGGATGCCTTGGGAATCTAGAGCGGAGCGGGTGAGTCAAATACTTGAACTTATGAGCCTAGGAATGACAACACCCCATATAGACTTCAAATAGTCCAAATATGATTTGAAACACTAATACGGCTACTCGAACAGCAGCTAACAAGACTCGCTTTCTTTAAGGACCATGAGCCTGACCCCTAATCCGACTATCCTTTTTCTTAGCCTACTGCTACTTGCTTTAAAACTGTATCTAGTGCTTATAAGACCACCACTACCTATACAATATATATATATGTAAGCATGAACTACAGGAGCAATAAGAATTGACTTAATGCCTAATCGACTTGGACTTATCAGTAGCTCCGTTCCTATTAGCGGAGGAATCAGACTTATAAGAAGGAGTTGTATAACTAGAGGCAGTAGCGAGAGTTTCAACCAATAGATAGGGAATTTCTATCAGTAGGAGCAGACCAATCGACGGGGTTTAGTTCTTATATGACAATGAATTCTTCTATTATATATTACTCATTATTGAACGGTATCGGATCAAGTCTTGTTGATCCTAGTTTGGTCCGAGTCTATCCGGTTTCAGGCTGTTCCTAAGTAGCTGCATTCTGAGGCATATGGGTTTGGTTCTTTGATTGATTCACTGGTTCAACTCTACCCCTCGGTCTGAAACAAGAACAGTAACAGGCCAAGCGTATACTAATTAGTTTCATTCTGACCTTTGAACTTAGGGCTTACTCATAGCCAACAACAAGAACCAGAACTGTACAGGCACCCTACCTAGCGCAACTCGATCTTACTGGCTCAACTCTTAGTTTCATTCCGACTAGCTCACCTCTTTCCTACTTGCCAACTACTGGCTCGGATCCAGCTTCAGTCTTTAACTGCGGAGTGGAATTCTTGAACTGCTTCTGCTCTTACTGGTTGCATTCTGACTATCGAGCACCCGGCTCCCGAGTTCTATTCCTTGACTTATTGGTTTGATCCTTTCCCTTACTTGAGAACCATACCCATACTTGTCAACTTAAGACTCAACAAGGGATTCAACTCCTTCGGAATTGCTTACTTGACTAGCTTCCTCTCCTCGAAAGTGACTTATTGTCTAAGCTTCCCTTGCCTCTATCTCCCCCAACAGTGACACTTGTCTATCCGTGCCTTGGCTGATATGATAGCAATTCTTCAATTCAGTACTTATGGACTACTATGCCTGCTTCTTGAAACTAACCTAACAAGCAAGTAAGTCAACTAGCCTAGCCTAACTAGCAACTCCGACCCAACCCTTACTCACCGCAGAGTCAATCTGACTATCTATATCGGTATCCCGGGTTTGATAGCAATTCTTTACTTCAAGTGGAGACTAACTCGAGCAGGGGCAAGTGTATACTATACTACAGACCAAGCAACGAGGCAAGTCACACCACACCGGTCCGGCTACCATTAGCTATCAGCCAAGTCCTAAAACCTTTGAGTGAACCGAACCCCATAATAGGCGCACCCGAGCTCTACTTTTAGAATAGAAATAGAACAGTCAACTCCCTTAGCGCAACAGTAACTCGTTAGCGAGCTGGACCTTCTTCTTCCTCGAACAGGACTCCCGGTCTGAAGACTCAAACCATTTACTTAAGGGCAAAGGACTCGTTCACCAGGCAAGCAACAACTACTATCAAGGCAGAGAGAGGAGACTGCCATACTTATTATAGGAAGAAATGCATTACAAGAGCCGGGGCAGGGCTACATAGGTTCAATTCCATTCTGACTTTCTAGTTTAGAGCTCTGTGACCGAGATCAGGCACATATCGGTCATAATCATACTATAGTAGGTGTCGGGGTGAACTCATCCACTGTTACGCTTGGCTCTTACTTCAAACAAGAACTCCCGGCTCAGCTAACTAAGGCTCAGATCATCTCTTTGAACTCAGGCTAATCTACCTATGGCAACTGCCAATCTATCTTCTCTGGCTACCCCTTATTAGAATTCATTCAACAATCACAAGAGCAGGACTACTATAAACTGGGGATTCCACAATTGACTTAAGGGCAAGAACTGTAACGCTGCTGGATCACTGGAACAAGACTGGAATTGCTATTCAAAAACCCGGAAACTTGAATCTGCCACGTCACCAATTAATTAAGTGCACATAGGGAGTCAGAGAGCATGCAAAACATGTTATGTGCGTTTATGCTTCTAGTTTCGTTTGAGGCCTTGCCTGGTAAAAAGTAGTTGCTTTCACTTATTAACGCTCCTTGTCTAGTGGTTGCCTGGACTACTCGTATACTACTTAAAGGGGCTGGAAACACAGATTGATCTTACCCCTAGTGATCCTTCCTTTAAGAACGGAGTTTCCTTATCTATCTTCTTGTATGGAATTCTATCCCTTGCCGGCTTAGGTTCATTCCTTGATTTAGTGGCTTCAGGCTTGTTGTTACTGGTTGAAGTCTTGGGATCCACTAGTATCAGCCTTGGACTCCTTTGTCTCAGTCACCAAGCAACTATTCTTATACAATACCAGAGTAGCGGTAAGTCAACTTATAGTTCAATACCCCGCTCCCTTCCTAGGCTCCTACTAGCTCACCACTGAAAGTCAGTAGCACTGGTTTCAGTCTGGTTGTTGAAGTATCAAGTCTTGCTCACCCTACTTTCCGTCTTGTTGGCACTGGCTTCATTCTTTGACTACTTAGTTCCATTCTTTGACTCCTTAGCTTCATTCTCTAACTCCCTTGGGTCAGTCTTTCTGTCCACTAGTCCATTCCGAGGGGGCCGCTCCACTCTTTTTATTACTATAGATGTTTTCGGCGGCAGTGAGTGAGCTTGAAGAGATCTTTTCCAATAAGGAAGGGCTTTCCTACAAATTAACTACTCCATTCAGTATTTCTCTTATTAGAAAGATATAGGATTCCACAAAACAGGGCAGAAATTTACAAAAAGGGCCGCTTTTCAAAGTTCAAGTTGTTTGCCTTATCAATCAAGGGCAACATCGGCATGCGTTATATTCGATATTATATAAGACTTTCCTAGCACCTGAACTACAAATAGTCTATCTAGTCTTTCGACTGGAACTGGACTCTCAGATAACTCTGGCAACAATGGTAGTAATCAATAACCCTTTGAGTTAACCCCCAAACCCCTAAGAGACTTGGAGCGCTAACACCTACATAAGCAATTGAACTTGAGGAGCCAGAGTGATATAAGATTGATTTCTACGTATATGCCCTACCGCCTGTCTGCTATTAAAGCAGTCTGCTTGTCGATTCAGCTTCATTGCTTGCTTGAAGAAGACTATTGCGCCCTCCTTACTTGCTTGTTCTCTAGCTTGTTTCTTTCACATGATCTGCACAACTTCTATCAAAAGGGAACCAGACACTGCCTCGCGCACCTTTAGCTTCTCAACACTCACTCGCTTTCCTCATTTCAAAGAACTTACCTTAACCGATGAAGACAGGAGTGTTGAGCGAGTCCATCTATCTTGACTTCCCGCGCTTACTTGACTTTATTCTTATGAAGCACTACTTGGCCGACCTCTTTTCCTTGGTTCAAGATGAGACCTTGACGACCTCCACTCTTTATTACTTTATTGCCCACCTCTTACCTAGTCATTCACTCCTCTTTCTTGCCTACCTCGACTCTGGACTAGAGCATCTCTTATACCGGAATGAGGCTCCTAGGCGACTGCCAAGCTACTACTGGGTTAAGGCTTCTCAAGCTACTACTGGGTGCTTTAAGGCTGCTACTTACTGGTGGAATTCTGACCTTTCAACTTAGGGCTTACTAGCTACTAACTTCGGGCTTCCTACTAACTACTGACTTCGGGCTTCCTACTGTATAGTTTGTTTGAGTTCAAAGAGACAACTACTCGTATACTTGCTACCCGGGCAAGCAATTACTAACGACCAAGTCCTAAAACAACAACTTGAATAAAGAAAGGCCAAGCAACGAAACAAGCAACGTCGAAAGAAGAAGTAACGGCGCAACGGATTAATTCTATTCAACAGTCAAGGGTGCCTCTACCTTATCAAGTCGAGTTACAGGTTTGTGAAAGGTTCGGCTGCCTATGTCCCTTACTAAGCTGTGCTCTGTTGCCTATGTCCTCCTGCAAGTGCAACGTCCGCCTATGTATTCTTATGTTGTAGTATGCCTATTCTTATGTTGTAGTATGCCTATTCCGTTGATAGTATAGGTTTTATGCCCATCAAGAGAATTTGATTAAAGCAAGTGAACTAGCAGCAATAAGTGGTGTGTAGTTCCAGTCTATTCTGTAAGATTAGGAACAAGCTATGGAACAAGCAAACAAGCAAAGGCTGCAATGTCATAATATCCAAATAAGTAGAAGTTGCCCGGCGCCGACGACGAAGAAAGGACTTGTGCGTAACTCCTAAACGCCGATACGACGAAAGAAGGACTTGCGCTTAACCCCCCTATAAATCTGGACTAGTTTCTTGGGCCGTCATTAACCTAGCAGTAAAGAGAGAGAGAGTTGGGAGCAGTAAATGGAGTTGGGCCTATGATACTTACTATACGGAGCAATCAGAAATGGAATCTTTTGCACATATGATAGAAAAGAGTAACATGACTGCATAAGATATGATAGAAAAGAGTAACATGACTGCATAAGAGAGTAACATCACTATTCAAATATACAACACTCTTACTTACATAGTGAAGAATATAAGAAAATCCAATATTCTGAGAAAGAGCTGACATATGACTACTATTTCGCTTTGCTTCAAAACTCACTTATTGCTTTCCGTAACCTTTTTATAGAAGTGTTTTTCATATTCCTGGGTAATTCTCTTACTTAGCTTAGTATTAGGCACTTTCCTGAGTGTTTTGTTTCGGGGAACAAGCCACATAAGCTCGCGTTAGTGAGGGCTTCCCATATTTAGCTTACTTCCGGTTTCGGGCATATATTATTTGAACTTAAGTGCTCTGTTTTGTTAATCTCTTATATTAGTTGTGAGTTATATTCATATTAGACTGCGCTAAGCATACTACGCTAAGCATATTCCTAGTGGCCTAAGTTGCTTTATGTAGTTAGTAGGGTGCCACTGTAGCTCACAGGTTGGAGTGCTAATGCCTTTCCCCGCTCTAGCTCAAAGTACTTCATTTCATATTGAGAGTATCCCCCAAAATACAGCTTTTATTCCCGCTTGTCCACGCTCCTTACTGCAATTATGTACCTCATCTTGGATTCTTTGTTCTTCCCCCCCTTTTTGAGGTTGACTCCTTCGCTCCCGTATCTCGTTCTTAGGCTTACTTTACTGGTTGCTCTACTTGATTACCTCCTCCTTACTCCTTACTTTTACTTGAAAACATATTGAGTATAGGCAGAAAATAAATGAAAGGCTCGATTAGTTGTATTCGATAGTGGATTTCCCATAAAACCAAATAAGTGATGTGACAGTTCATTTCAAACTCATCTCTTTTGTATCTTGAACAAATAAGTAAGAATCAAGCTTGTAAGCCAAAGAATGGAACTTGAGCTAAGGGATTGGACTACTACGAATGCCACTAACAACTCGGGAAATCTACAACTCATAAATAGAATCAAACAAGTAAGTAAGGATACCGCGAATCCAACAAAGATAAGGATACGGATCTGGAACTAAAATACCAGCAATAAGAACCAAGACTGAAAACACAGCTGACAAGACCTGCCGCTACTACGGATAAGGATGTAACCCGGACATGAAAGAAAGAAAAGATAATGAAATACCATCTATTGAACTAAACCAGTAGGCACAAGCCAACTCCTCCCAGCTATAACTCGTACCACCCTGTTGATCAGTACACCCTTACTTACCTTATAACCTTGCTTTCCTTAGTTATACCTATTCCATTGACTCTAACAATAGGCTGCCGCTACACTCTTTTGAGCCTACCCATCCTAAAGTCCTTTCTAAGACCCTACTTATTATAGGCAGAAATGCATTTTATTGCCCCAATCAACTCTATTCCATTCTTATCAAGTCCCCTGTTTCGTGAGAGTTTCATCTTTATATAAAGAAGATCGAGTGAGCAACTGTAGTAGTGAGTCAATTCGGCTCTCTTCTCTCTATTGCACCTGGTTCGTAGATAAAGTTAATATAAGGGGGCAAGCAGGTAGAGAGTGAATCCAGTGACTAACCCGGGTTTTGTGGAAGATACCTCGCATCAAAGCCAATAAGAGCGTCGTGTACATATTGTCAGTTCATAAAGTGGAGTCTCTTTGTACTTATTCGTAGTTGCTAAGGTTAGCTTGGCCCAGTGACGTTCCAGCAGAAGAAAGAAATTAGAACCAATGAATGCCTACGTAGTGGGAAAGGAAAGAATAAAGGAAGCGTAAAACACTTTTCCGCCAGTTTAAAGCCCGACTAGTCGACAACCTACTAAGTATCAACAGAATAAATAGGAACATCATAGGATTAAGATAAGGGACAGGGATAAGAAAGAGAGATAAGGGACAGGGGTAAGAAATGGAACGAGTCCTGTCTTCGTGCTCTAAGTCTTGTTCGGGAATAATCTCTTTTCGAATGCGCTGAGGTGAAGTCTCCGGGAAAGGCCTAAACAACGAGTGAGAAATCTCTGTTTTTCTAACCCTCGAGAAGACCTTGTCTAGTAGTGACTTGGCCCTGTTGTTGAGTAAAGTCACACTGGAATGGATTTGAGCGTAGAAGCTTAAGATCAGAGAACTCCTCACGCGCTAACTAATCGCTAACTAGCATCAATGAAAGACTAAACTCCATAGTGTTTATAAGGGAGTCATATTCTACCTGTCCGTATCTATATCTTCTACTAGTTGTTCTTTTGATCGAACTCAACTCCACTCGTATTCAGTACAACTCGTTTCCGTAGCTCTGCTCTAGGACTTAAAGAAAAGAATCCGATGTTCTTGTTTCAGTTGCACCAGGAGAATACACTTTAGCAGTAAAAAAGAAAGGTTAAGGTTATTGGCAAGAAGGCTTCTTTCCAAGTCGAGCCATTGAGATCTAAAGGCGAATTGAGAGAGAGAGATATAAATGGAGAATTCTCACTTTACTAATTCTTAGATTACTGTATAAAATGAAATGAAGTAGGATCTTTCACTAACTTTTGTCCATCAAGAACACCCTTTATGAAACGACCCCAGAATTTGGAGTATCCCAACGTGATTTGCAGGGTGAAACAAGCAATCGAGATTTCACGAGAAAAGCGTGTAGTACTGCTTGCTTGTAGTAGCGGTCTTTAGAGAACAATATGAACAATAGACTATATGGTCGAATATAACAATATGAACAATAGACTATATGGGCGAAAGACATAATCTCCATTTTATGGGGCTTCTTCCTATACTATGGAATTGACATTGGACCCAGAAATGAGACATTGGATTCATCTTCTTTGTCTTCCTTTATGAAATAGGTTGATTCTTTCGCTCCTCTATCTTCCAAAGAGAGTTCTTCATGGATCCGCAAGAGAGCAGAGCACTTCAGGGAATAATCCTTCTTAGTGTTGTTTCATGGATCTGCAAGAGAGCAGAGCACTTCAGGGAATAATCCTTCCTTTTAAATAGAAGATTGACAGCTAACCAATTGAAGAGAGAGATCCTGACTGTTGTGAGAGTTAGAGTTTAAGACCGCTTAGTAATTGTATAGAATTGCAGATTTGACACTTCCTTTCCTTCCTACTTGCTGGTTCACTTACTGGTTCTGTTAGCGCAAGTCCTTTGTTCAAGCGGCTGCGAGTTCCCCCGGCAAGCTTAGTTGTAAGTAAAGTAGTTCGTCAGAAAGATCCCTTAGAGTCAGAGTCAGAAATACGAATGAAGTTAGCAGAGAGGAGCAATAAAAGTAGGAGAGTTCTCAAAAGGAGGAGAGCAATGATATGTATGTTTGAACAGCTGCCACACGTGGAGACATAAGGGCGTGGTCCAAGAGAAAGAGATGAGAGCAGTAGTTCCCTGTTTACTAAGTTCTCCCAAAGTAAAGGATGCTCAAAAGTCAAACGGAGGCGTGAATGCAAGATGCCAGCGGAATGATCGGCCGGACAGAGGCTCCGCGAATGACTTCCCTGATTTTCCCGACCACTTATGTGCCCTTCAGTACGGGTTTAGCTTACGACGACGACGTGTTTGGAAGTCCTCGGCTAAACGAGTATTTCTATTTTTTGAGAGAATCATTGCACTATATTAATGAAAAGGCTGCCCTAGCCCCCTAATGGCCGGTCCCGGTCCCGTTACCTTTCGGAATGGGGCGGTAAGTGTTCAACTCCCAGAGAACAGAGCAGCAGCAATACTTTGACTTCCTTTGCATTTCTGATGATCCAATGAATCCCTTTCTCAGCAAGCACAGCAAAGAGATGAACCTTCCTACTCTCAGCTAAGATATGAACCTACCCCATACAATATTATATCATCATCATCTATGGGTGGTGTATATAAGCAGTTCAGTTACCACGCCTTTCACTCACTCGCTTGAGTCGGCGTAAGATAGATTGAATGATTAGTTGACTTCAGCGTTAAGTTAAGTATTGCCAGTCCCAACTCTCTCTCTTGACAGCTAGGTTTATGCGATACGAACTGTTCAAGGTGGCTGTAGTTCATGATAAAGTCTCTAGTAGCTCATAGTAGGTTAAGGTAAAAGGTAAGGTGTCAGGTCTATGTTAGGGAAGGGAGTTTCTATTTCCATTCATGTTTGAGTTGACTCGAGGTCCGCAGCTGAATGTCCAGTTACTGTTAAAGGATCAGCTAGAGACCCCCTCGGGCTAATGATTATGTTTCTTACCTTGGGACAGGGCGAAAAGAAGGAGACTTTCCCCAAGAAGGAAGCGCTTTCCTACCAATTCAATTGACATTACCTTCATTGCTTAACACAATTCCACCTTTTCTTCTTGAGTAGCAAACAACAAACGCATCTTTTCATTCCACTGGGGACAGGCCATTCTCCTTACTTGCAAAAAGGGAAAGCAAAGAACTTAGCTCTACGACTTCACTCGCTCAGGCAACTCATCATTGAACCCTGCTAGCTACAATACCTATCAATTCATTTAAACCTGCCGGCTACAATACCTATGGCAACTGGATTCAATTCTATTTTGAGTCACATTATTATATATGCTATTTCTGGAGCATTCCCACTTTCATTCTATCTTAGAGCAGTTATTGACTTTCCCCTTTCCCGAGTCTTGTCTCTTCTACTTACTATAAGAATGAACAACCTAGAGTTAAAGGCTTAACCGAAGAGGATAGAGTGCTAAGGCAACTGAGTGGAATACGGAATACTCTTATTCTGGGTCGGCCCCTAAAAGCCAGGGAAATGAAACAAACCCTACTAAACAGGACTTACTCATAACTGCGGAAAGGTTGGTTACCTGATTGGATTCTATCTTACTAATAGGCAGAGTGAAGAGTGACTTGGCCCCTAGTTGCATCTGTGTTTGTTGGGTCAAGAAAAAGTAAGCAGTTAGAGCGGAGCCAGTAGGAATTGGTAGCGCATTCCATTCTTTTATAGCAGACTTAGAGCTAGAGCACCAGTGCCTGTGAGAAAGTTAGGAAAGGGAGCTGCTCTAGTTTCATCTCGAGCACCGAACCTATCTCCACGACAAGAAAGTGAGGAACTGCTAGTATACTTTCAAGATCCCGATCAACCTCTGCTTTAAGCGCCTACCTAATTCACTTCATGGTTGCCTACCTAATCAAGTCTCAAGTAAGCTCCCCGCTAGGCTAGCTAAGATAACAAAGGTCGAGTATCGGTCTCAGAGCCGGAAGAGGGCAACATATGGTATAGAACCCAAAGTAAAGATACTGAACACACAGGTACTTCCTCACCAGCTCCACTATCTGATGTCGGATACATATCTCTCAGTTGCTTCATCTACTGATCTCGTTTACAAAACCATAACTTCGGATTCAGTTGCTGGTTCAGAGGATCTGATTGCCCTCACTCCCGGTGTCATATATGGAAGCTACTCTCTGGGTTTGTTTACAGCCAGCCCGATCCTTGTACTTACCATAGCTTGTTGCGTTCCAGAAGCCGTTGCATAAACTCTTGTTAGTTAGTTTTCTTAAGGATCAGAATAAGGTGAATAAGCGGGATCGAGTCAAGGAACAGTATAAGAATCATCATAAGGTCAAGGTCAAGGTGTTTAGTATAGAACTCGATAATAGGAATAACTTAGATGCTCTTATATATAGAGATAGAGTGTTTAGTATAGAACTCGATAATAGGAATAACTTAGATGCTCTTATATATAGAGATAGACTGATTGATGCTCTCTTATATATAGAGATAGACTGAGCTGAGCAATCTTATAGTGTTTGACTCGGCGCAATAAGTTCTTTACGTCGGCCAGGCCCTGCCCTACTTGTCCTGTTGCTTGTGTCTAAGTCATTAAGGAGAGTTTCATAAGAACAGCGTAATCTACTGGATCGAGAGAATCGAGGCATAAGCTATATCCGGCCAGAGTAGGAACTAAACTCAATAAGAAACTGTGCGAACAAGAGAATAGAGAATCGGATGGATCGGGATCTTTAGCTGTTCTCAAGTAAGGTGAAGCCTAAAGTTCCCTTCAAGCAAGTCGAGTTCGGGCATTGTCTTGGAGATAAGTGGGAGTTCAAGTTGCAAGTATACTAGTTCAAAAAGCAGGATCTTTATATGAAACAGGATTGGAAGCGGAAGCGTTAAGTATTGCCAGGTCCAGTCAGCAAAGCAAAGAGATGGTAAGGCACACAAAGCAAAAGGAAGGCCATTACTCGGGAAAGCTAAGCAAGCAAAGGGAAAGTCAAGTCGCTCCACATAGGTCAAGTATCCAGCCCTTATAGACAAGCTTGGGGACAATTATTCCAGTTTTCCAAAAAGTTTAGGATAGGTCGGCAAAAGAACCGGGAACCATCAAGTGCATCTGCTCTGGCTTTATGTTCGAGACTTTCCAACTTCTATGTGCTTTGCAATTCCAGTTTTCGGGAGTTAACCTTTTGAATGTTCAGGAAGTATTTCTTATAAGTGCAGCAGGAAGTTCATGTTGACTTGGCTCTTTTACATTCCATAATTATAGAACCTTCAGTGGAAAGTGAAATATTGAAATATGCGGCTGCGCTATGATCTTATCTTATCTGCTGTTCTTGTTCACCAATACGTTTTTTGCCTTTACCTTGGTTTGCCCTAGTCTAGTAGGAGTCTCGGCTTAGAATAGCTCTCGTTTTTTACCCAGAGAGTAGGTATTACTGTAGGCTAGTCTTTTCAATGTGTTTTCCGCTTTGAAGGAAGGTGCTAAGAGCCTGGAGGAATAAGATAGGCTCCTCTCCTTTAGTTTGGCAGAGGGAAATCAAGTCTTAGTTTCCTTCTTAACAACTGCCCCATAGAAAAGAAAAAACCTCTCTGGAAAGTCCTTCCATCTTTCGATCACCCGTTTCGGTTCAACACTTTGGAAATCCCCCGTCCATGAAATGTGGGTCTGTATGATTAAAGGGGGAAGTCACTTTGCTTCGTGAGCCATTTATCCGAATTCTTATTTCATTCTACGAAGACAGTTGGAAGGGGAAGAAAATAGGAAGATAGGGTGGGCTTTGCCTGCTCTCTTAATGGGAATTATTTCATATAGACCCTTTTTGACTCACATAGAATAGAAGCTGACTTGCGCTTCGTACTAGCCGATATCCAAGATTCCTCCAAGAACAATGAGCTTCGCTCTACTCTAACGCTAGGTAAGCTGGGTCCTTGACGGGCGGTAACTATATCCATGCAATTCCTCAGATCCAACGCACTCAGCAGCCTTTCCGCTATCAGAACAATGAACTCCTGATAGACGCTGAGTACGCTTTTTTGCAACCCAAGAACTCAAATCACTACTGAATTCACACTCCAACGACCGACTCTTTCCTGTTTGCACTGTATTGCTCCCAACCAGAATGAATCTATAGTATTCTGTCCGAGACTAGCGAAAGGTGGCTTAGTAATGCCTAAATTCCTTGTCCGGGACATAGTCATTGGCTGGTGACATAGTCATTGTCTGGTATAGAAAGTTAGGGTGGATAAGCATCCCTACCCACAACTAGTTCATAGCTGCTATATTCCGTAATACGCTGTTTTTTGTCTGTGCTGCTCTGCCAGCTTTCTTCATTGTATCGCAGGCCTATTTCTTTAGGTTGTTAATACACAAGCTCGACACGCCTTAAGTCCACTTAAGCAGCAGCCTGGAAATCCTTATCAATCTGGGAGGAAACTAAGTCCTAAACTTCGGAGTGGCAAGCAGCAGAAAGAGAAGAGAAAGGGATTATTGTAAGCAAGCAAACAAACCACTGACTTGAGTTTAGGGGTGGGTCCGGTAAAGGAAGGTTGCGCTAATGCGAGTGACACCTCGGCTTAAAGTCAAACATCACATTTTGGGTTTCTAAAGTAAAGTAAGTGATTTGCTTGTTCCGGTATAGACTAATAAGATCCGTGAAGGCACCTTCGGGCGAGATGAGATCTACTAGAACTTGCTTTATACTTCTTCTTTCTACTTAAACACTGCCTCAAAAGACTTCTTTTCTTCAGTCCAGAAGTTCAGTCTTTGATTGAAGTAGAGACCTGAGCCCAACAAGCTTACGGGAGTTAGCCGACATTCGTTCTTAAAGTTCGAAAGCAAGGGAACTAACAAGGGAGTTAAAGCGACAAGGGTTTATTTACTTAAAGTGGAAAGTAGAGATAAGGTTCTTTACCGCCACAAGGGCTCCGTTATAGGCATACAGGTAAAAGCGATGCAAAAGAAGGATAAGAAGCCGAAGATAGAAAGTCAAGTGAAGGCACTTATACGTTGTTGCCTGCCCCGGAACTGCACTTTCCAAGCCTATACACAAGCACCGAACCTAGACACCGCGCTGAAGAAGTTTCTCATGAAACCAGAGACCTGAGAATAAGGCAAGTAAGGCAGAACTCAAACTCCCTTAACAAGAGACCTTAGTATGCCCTTTTTTCATCATTTAAGACAGGGGGGAAACTCAGAGAATTATAGGAATCTTTTACTGCCCCGTAAAGCTATTATACGGCATTTGACGCCTCAACGTTAGGAGCTCATCACCACACCACCTTTTGAATTGAACCGCTCAATCCTATGTATAATTACCAATAATGTCTATACTCAACTCCCTTCCTATTAGGTGGGGCAATAAGAATTCTCAGGATATTCATTCTCCACTACCAAGGTCAAGAAGAAACGGAACTCTATGACAAGGAGCTACAGCCTTAAATATGAGCACAAGAAGTTTCATTACCAACAAGAGGCCGACTCGGTTAAAGCAGAAGAACCACTAGTCTAGTTAAGGCTGAATAGGACTTATTTCTCTAAGTTGAACCTATGGGAAACTCATCTTATTGCAATTACCTATCTTGACTTCCTATCGGCTGTTCGTAGACATTGGAGCTTCCAATCCATCTTGCTCCCTTCCGCTTGCAGATTACTTTCTTTCTGAACCTTACCAAGGTTGAGTATACAGAGTTGAGTTCGCTTGTATCGTATAGAAAGGTTAATTGGAATCAAATCTTATATGCGAGCAGAAAGAAGGAGTTAAGAGCCTGTCTTCAGTGTTAGTGAGAATCCTAATGCCTATATCAGAAATTATTACCCTTGCTTCTTGTCTTGCTGTAGCTCCTTTGTTTGTATTTCATACTCATATTCTGTGGGTGCTTATGCAGTTGCTTTCAGAATAGAATTGGATTATTCCTCCTATCTCTTGGAGACTTAGCGCTTGGAGCTTACTTTCTACTTACGCATGAGAAAAGAAGAGATGATATTCGAGATTCCACTCAAGCTCTAGCCCTTTCCCTTTAACAGAGACCTTAGCTTAGCGCTTTATCGTCGTTTATAGACTGTTAACGGATATTATGGCAAATGACCTATACAACCACCTATCGCCTGTAGAAATTCTTTTAGCCTATGTAAAGATCGCCCCCTCACGCTAGAATAAGGAACCAGACTAACGCTTCTAACATAACTCCCTAAAACACTTGCTCACTCTATTACTCCTTGACTCTAAGCTAAGCTAGAAAAACGACCTGACCCCATATAGCGCTCACTTTTTATTGTAGTTCGGGACACTAACACTTATTATAGTTCAGTTGTGCGTTCTTTTGCCTTTGTTTCTTCCCTTGCTTATGAAAATCATAGAATTGAGGAGCTCACTGATGCACCACGCGCTTTACTTCGAGCAGTGAGATTACTTTACTTCATGCTACACAGTGTCGGTAAAGGCTAAAGTCAGGTCAGAGTGATTCTTGTAAGTTGGTCAGCTAAACCCATCGCTTTAAGAAGCTTCATCTAGCTCTTTTCGAACGCTGAGAGCAAGTCAAGTAGAAGGCATCAGAATCAGAAGCGGTGTAAAAGGTAAGTGGTAGGGTCTGCTCCAGTGAGAGTTTCATCCCTTGTTTGAGTTTCATCCTAGTCTTAGAGAGAAAAAGCAGTGTGAGTGTCATCACCACCACTTGCAACTTGACCGACGCTGTAAAGAGCATTCCCATTTCTGAATTCAACAAGTAAGTAAGAGACTCAATTCTATCTTATCTATCCTTATATAGAATGCCGATCACACCTAAAATAAACAAGCTAGTTCTTGCTAGGCATATCTATGAAATTAGGATACAGGTACTGGCTGCTATACTAGCGACTCTCCTATCAATCTGGTTACCAGTAACATGCTAAAAGCAAGCTTACTTTGACTGGATTCTGTCTACTAGCTTCTATTAGAATGGGCGACTTGCCTGGCACTGTATCCAATCTGTTACCTGACAGGCAGCTTATTGATTGTTTCCTGTCCGCTTCCCCATCCCAAGCATAGACCAGCTCTGTCACTTGTCACTCTATCTTCTCGGAAACTGCACAGGATAAGCTATGGGATCTATTGCAAGCTAGGCTACCTTTTGCAATTGGAAAGGGACCAGTTATATGTCGATTGGCAAGCTAGGTTAAGGTAGCGAGCAAGAAACAAGCCATGCCTAAACGTAGTGGTTGCCTGCTATTTGCCTAGTGTTAGCTGCCCGCCCTATCGGATAAGAACGTTCCCACTTTTGGAGCGGACTACTCGTTTGGATGACCTGAGGCATCAGGATAGCACTCTGCCAGCAGGGTTCGGGAACTCTGACTATCTCCATCCTTGGATGCCGCGATAAGTTCAACAGGCAAGGCCGGCTTTGCTTCAGATGTAGTGGATCGGTATTCTGCTATTCTCTATCGCTTGATACCAGACATAGAACCCTATCTCTATCAACCCAACAGTATCACCTTTCTTTCACATCACAGCTATAAACTCTCCTTTCTTGTCTGGACAGTCAATCATTTTTCGACGCTAGGCTTTAGTCATCCCCCAAGCTACTACTATACAAGTGGAACTCCTAACTCAGGTACCAGTGTACAAATTGCAAGACATCTTAGATGC
>NW_027021280.1:0-39344 GCF_036884655.1 Musa acuminata AAA Group | reverse complement strand
TGCACGATAATCAAACACTCTCAAATGTTTGTAGGAAACATCTTTCCCTGACCATACATGCTCTGCAATATCACCATCTAGGGCTGTACATGGTGATAAGTTGATCACATCAACTGCAGTCCTCAAAGCCTCATCCCAAAACCTTTTGGGTAGCTTGGCCTGTGAATGCATACATCTGATCTTTTCCATGATGGTCCGATTCATCCTCTCTGCAATTGCATTATGCTGAGGTGTACCAGGAACTGTCATCTCATGTTGGATCTCATATGACCTGCAATAGTCATTAAACAATCATATATACTCACCACCATTATCTGATCTTATGCATTTCAATTGCCTTTCTATCTCCCTTTCAACCCTGGCATGAAACTCTTTGAAGACATTAATCACCTGATCTTTAGTCTTCAAAGCATAGGCCCAAACTTTCCTAGAAAAATCATCTATAAAAGTGATAAAATAAAGTGCACCACTTATATCAAGAACATCAACAGATCCACCATGAGTTTTTGTCCTCAAAGGACCACATACATCTGTATAAACACGGTCTAAGGCATGCAATTTTCTAGACAAAGTAGGACTAGCAAATGAAACTCTATGTTATTTACCTACCAAACAATCAATACAAGGGTTCAGATGTATATCTCTGAGGTCTGGTAATACCTCTCTCTTGGAAAGAGCTTGCAGCCCTTCTCGCTCATGTGTCCCAATCGCCTATGCCATAACTCCATGCTGAAGTCTTTTTCTGTAGCATTTAACTGCTCACCATAAGCTTTAGCCTGCAACCTGTACAAAGTATGACATTTCTTTCCATTAGCTATAATAAGAGAACCCTTACTGAGCTTCCATTGCCCTTTGTGAAATCTGCTATCATAGTCTTCATCATCTAGCCTTCCGATTGAAATTAAATTCGGCCTCAAGTCAACCACATGCCTCACATCCTTAAGCACCAACTTGTAGCCTAGGTTGGTCTTTAAATGGATATCACCCATACCTATGATGTCTGCTGTGCCATAGTTGCCCATCTTGACAACACCAAAATGTTCAGACCTGTATGTAGCAAAAAACTCCCTCCGTGGTGTAGCATGATAAGAAGCACCTGTGTCAATCACCCACTCAAGATCCTAACACATACAAGAAAAAATATCATCAGAAGGAGACAAAATCAAATAACCACCACCCTGCATTGTAGCTGTGATATTATCTTTTGACTCTATAGACTCCACTTCTTTTCCCTTTTTCTTGCTCTTCTTAGGTTGTTTACATTGGTTATTGTAATGTCCTTTCTCACCACAATTATAGCAAACAATATCTTTTCTTGATCTTGACTTGCTTCTACCAATGCGTGAACTGCTTCTAGACTTTGACGTTCCTCTGTTCTCTGAGATAAGTGTCTGTGAATCATTCTGAGATATTGCCGAACTCTTTCTTCTCAACTCCTCATTCAACAAATTGTTTGTTACTTGACTCATAGTGACAACACCATCTAGCGCAGAATTACTAAGGGAAACCACCAGTGTCTCCCAATTTTCTGGTAATGAACTGAGAAGTAACAATCCCTACAACTCATCATCAAGAGATATTTTCATAGAGGATAACTGGTTAGTAATACTTTGCATTTCATTCAAATGTTCAGCAATAGAAGCATCCTCTCTATATTTTAGGTTCACAAGTTTTCTGATCAAAAAAGCTTTGTTGCCAGCTGTTTTTCTTTCATAGAGACTTTCCAACTTTTTCCAAAGAGAATATGTAGAAATTTCAGTAGAAACATGGTGAAAGACACTATCATCAAGCCACTGTCGAATAAATCTAATTATTTTTCGATCTAACCTCTTCCACTCATCATATGTCATAGTTGTGGGTTTTGCACTATCCCCTACAAAGGTCCATACAAATCTTTGCAATACAAGAGATCTTCCATTCTTGGTTTCCATATCATCCAATTGTTTCCATTTAAACTAATCATGCGAGAAACATTACTGGCCTCCATGTTCAAATACAAAATTTAAATCACCAAAACCCTTTGCTCTGATACCAATTGATGGGGATATAAACAAGAATAACCTTTGTATATGAACAAATACTAGAAGACCATAATACGCAGTGGAATTAAATGAAACCACAATTAAATAGAACACCAAGATATACGTGGAAAACCCCTTCAATGTGAAGGGTAAAAACCACGGGGCAAACTAGAGATAATCCACTATGAAAAAAATGAATATATAAATCTCAATCTCTTGCCCTAAACCCTAGCAACAATCACAAGAGAATAATTGGGATACAAGGATCACGTCACTGCCTACAATATCGAAAACCTCCCCAAGTAATCACAACAAGAGTCTATTGTAGATTTGATCTAACCTGAGATGAGAACATTGCTAGATGATTGAGAGTAGCCTCTCTGCGTTGTCCTTGTCTTCTTCCCTTTCTTTCTCTTCCTTTTCTGCCTTGTTTTCCTCCTTTTCTTTGGAATCCCGTGGCTGTTTCTTCTCCCACGTTGCTGCCCTATTTATGCCTTTTTCTGCCTCCAAAATGCAGCCACCACACCCCCTAATGTTAATTAGGGTTAGGTTAAGAGGGGGTGAACTATGGGCTGCCCAAGCCCACTATGGGCTGAATTTGTGGGCTGTCAGCCCAACATTAGGGATATACGATCTCCCTAGGTAACACAATCTATCTCACACGTGGTTTTCTATTCTATGGATTTTTGCGCACTAATTTTCGCATAATGATGAACATATATTTAGGAATTGAGGATTTTGTTTTCTGTTCTTCCGCTGCACATGTGATGTCGCCCCCAAGATTTCTCAACAGTACTATGGCCCGGGAAAAGAGTGATAGTCATAGGTGCCCAACAAGCCAATCACATGAGTGATGACACGCGTGACTTGATACAGAATCTTTTTGCTTATTATATTTTGGCGTATATCATTTTATAACTATTGCATATGTGCATATATATATTGTGATGTCCTTGGATTTGTGCAATGGGAATCGGATCGTGATGAGATCACGATAATGAGATCGATTCACCTTTAAACACATATCATAAATAATCCCGGTCATAGGTTACTTGAGAGGGACATCGTGATAACCGGACAGACTGGTGTGCTGTATACCCGTCCATATGATGGATGCAACTGGTCTCATAGCTGCTCGTGTAGGGACACTAGGGATACAGTACAGGTGCTCATTGGAGAATGAGTTCACTGATTGATCCGTTTACGGAATGCTGGATGGTTGATGATGCCTTACTGTCAGACAGCGATTCCGTAGTTCTAGTGGTGTATCTGGTCCTTAGACTTGAGACACCAAGGATGTCCTGTATGAGTGTTCCACTCTTTGATACCAGACTTATAGGTTTGGCTATCCCAGATCTAGTACAGCTGGTCATTGGGAGTGGTAGTCAACCTTACGAGGGCTATTGAGTGTCGATAGAGGATCATCCACTCTCGGCGTCATGAGAGGAATATCCCATGTGTTCTTGCTCAGACAAATCCCTGGCCAGGGTCATTCGGGTTGAGAGAGAAAGAGTTCTTCGGGAGAATCCGATTAGAGCGAGACTCGAGTAGAAACCGTATGGGTCTGACAGCACCATGCTCGATATACGGTCTCTGGGATATTAGAGGGATGAGGGGCTATAGGTACACGGTAACTGAGGATAGACAAGTCCAATGGATTGGATTCCCCTGTATCGTTTGGGGACTACGACGTAGTGGCCTAGTACGTCCGTAGTCGATGAGTCAAGTGAATTATTACAGAGATAATAATTCACTGAGTTAGAAGGAGTTCTGACAGGTATGACTCACGACCAGCTCGATATTGGGCCTAGAGGGTCACACACATATGGTAGGCATTGCGATGAGTAGAGGTTCGGATATGAGATATCCGATGGAGCCCTTGTCTTATTGGATGCAGATCAAATATCCACTAAGGGAGGACCCATTAGGGTTTGACAGGGGACCTCTATAAATAAGAGGGATTCAGAGCCTCATAGGCCAGAGTCTTTGCTTGCCTTTCCTATTCTCCTCTCCCTCTCCACCTCAGAGCAGGCATGGAGTTTTGAGGAGCGTCGTCACAACCCTGCTGTGTGGATCACCGCTAGAGAGGAGGACGCTTGACCTCCTTCACCCTCTCATAAGGATCTGCAAGGAAACAGGGATATACGATCTCCCTAGGTAACACAATCTACTCTATATGCAGTTTTGAGTTTCGCGGGTTTTGCGCACTAATCTTCGCACGACGACGAACATCTTTTTGGGAATTGGGGATTTTGTTTTCTTGTTCTTCCGCTGCGCATGTGATGTCGCCCCCAAGATATCCCAACAAAGAGTATTGATGTCATTGGACAACTTTGCTTTGCCCGCGACCAAAGTTAACCAGGGTGGAAGCCATCTCACCTTATAGTTTTGGCGGGAAATTTTCGCCCTGGCGGGAACACCTTGCTTTGGAACTCGTGCATTTTTTATGAGTCATTATGGCAAGGTGGGCAATCACTCGCCTTCTGGGGGAGGTGAAGGGTCACCTCGGTTGGCAGAATCTTGCCTTATAAAAGTCCCTTCTCCCTTCTACCGGTCCTTGCTAAATCTATTCCTGCGCTCCGACTCTCCTTTCCCATTGTCCTCTTTGGTCGATAAACGTCTCAGGTCAGTCAAGATGTCTTCTTCCTCTTCCTCCTCTTCTTCTTCGTCTGGTAGGTTGGGATTTGGGGTTGCAGCGTCGACCTCGAGTAGTGGTCTATTGTCGGGTGGGGCGTCTCCTGTGAACGAGAAGGCCGCTCGAGCCCTCGAAGTCATGAAATCCTTGCACGACTTTGACTCCGTTGTGATCGCAACGTTGCTCGCCCGTGTCAGGGATTGTTACAGCATCCCGACCGAATATGAGCTATATGCCCCTCGATCTGGACAATGGGCCCATGATCCGTTCCTGGATGGGTTTGGACTAATTCTTGATGCCCTCGAGGCCGAGCTCGTGTTTCCTCTACACCTGGTGATCGAGGCTTGTCTCTCTTGGTGGCGTATCTCGCCATCTTTGATAGCCCCGAACTTGTGGAGATATATGGTGGCCTTCCTCGGAGAATGCCGAGGGGCAGGCATCACCCCGACCCGATCCCTTTTTTTGTCCTGCTTCCATCTTTCCAAGGGGCCGGACAGCTATTTTCTATCGTCTTGTGGTGGTTTTAGGTTGATCGGAGCGCCTTCCAATAATAAAGGGTGGAAAAGTCGCTACTTTTTTGTTAGCTGTAGTCGGGGGTGGGGGTTTAGCTTCTGATGGTCAGCTCGGGTGATCAATAATAGTTGTCCTGGGTTGTCTAATGATGAGTACGAGCAGCTCGGGCGAGTAAAGGAGATTCTTTCTACTTCCCGAGCTGTTAGGGACATGACAGAGGAGTGGTTGGTCGAGGCAGGTCTTAGTTTGACTCCTCGGGGTATGGCTCAGGCCAATCCCTCCTTTCATTCTACAGTTGTAGCACGATCACTTTACGTTGCTAACCATTCCTTAGTTTCTTAAGCAAATATGGTGAACCTTAAGGATTTGAGGGGCATGCCCTGCGCCTCTTCAGCTCCTTGGCCTCGTCAACCTGCCGCACCAACCTCGGAGGACTTGGATCGGCCGGGGAATTCAGAGCCTGACCGCCCGCGCAAGAAGCCGAAGATCGGGACATCCAAAATGTCTGAGTCTACTGTGGCCCGAGAGGCCGCTACCCAAGCTGGCGGTGTCCCGGGGGGGGCGTCCTCACGGAATCGCCCAGCCCGACGAGGATACAGGGAATGCACACAGCAAGGAGTGTACTGGGAAGGCGGGCTCCACTAAAACGGGCAGGCCTGTCTTAGTGCGTGAGCTCTGCCGCACCCGAGCCCATACTAAGAACGAGCCCTTCCAAGCTCTTTCTATGGGGGAGCTTCCTAACGGGGAAACAACTGATCCCCTTGAAGCACGCTGGTCGGGGTTGACCCTGGGGAGGCGGGTCTGGACGAACGACACGGCTTCTATGGCCTACGTGCGGGGCACACTCATCCCCGATATTGCCAGACAGGTGTATAGTTCACCGTCTAAGGTGTTGATCAAGAAAGCAGCCAAGTCTTTAGTTTGGGTAGGGATGGCTCGTATTTTCCTCGCTTTTGTTTTAGGCTTCCTTTTCTGTCTCTGACTGTCTTGCTGCAGAGAACCAGCACTACCATATGACACTCATAGACCGAGTACAGGACAGTGGTCGGATAATCAATGGTTTGGGTGACAAAATTACCGAGCTTCGCGGCCAAATCGAAGAGCTGAAAGCGGGGCCAGAGGCCATTGCGGCGACCGAGTAGTGAGTGGTCGACTTGGAGGGGGAGGTTGCACGACTGAAGTTGGGGCTCGAGAATGCCGAGCAACAACAGGCAGGCCTACGGGATAGTTGAAGGAGTCCCGCAGGCAGGTTCGCTCGATGGAAGATGAACTGCTGGACCTGTCTCGGAACGTAGAGGCGGCTCAAGCGTCGACGAAGAAGGCTGAGGAGGCTCTCGCGGAGGAGACCCGAGCGGCCCCTGAAAAGAACAAAAAACTCATCGAAGAATACAAGGAGTCTCGTGGGTTTTAGCTCGGGTTGCAGAGGTCGGGGCAGGTTATATATGAATACAGATATTGAGTCGCCGTGTCGCAGTTTTGGGCTCGGTATCCCGACCTTCAGTTTTAATAAGATCCCTTCTCCTATCTTCATGAAGATGACAGCGTGCAGATGCCCGACGAAGGTCCTATTAATGATAGCACGGATCCTCCCGAGGCTTAGGCTATGTCCTCTCTTTTTTGTGGCCAGTTAAGCGCTATTTTGTCTTGTATGCCACGACCGGTCGAGTAGTGTAACCTTTCTTTATCAATGGAACTCTTTTCCGCAATCTTGCATGTTCTCTCTTTTTTTTTTCCTGGCGACGAGAGCTTTTATCCGGCCCGACAGACTTTTCAGACATAAAACTTCTTCAAATTTGATATGTGTCATATCCTCGATAATTGTCGTCCTTCCTGTGTCGTTAAGCGGTAAGTACCATCCCGTACTACCGTCGTTGCCCGGTAAAGGCCTTCCCAGCTCAGGGCCAGCTTACCTCGGGAGCGAGTCAGGTTGCTGACCTCGATCTTCCGTAGGATTAAATCAACGAGCTCGATTGGCCGAGGGCGCACCCGGCGGTTGTAGAGTCTTGTGACGACTCTTCTATAAGAGAGGGCTCGGAGGTGCGCGTCGGCTCTTCATTCTTCGATGAGATCTAAGCCGACTTGGAGTCCGTTTTTTGACATGACATCATTGATGTTGTCAACTCAGGGTGTCGGAAAGACTACCTCGGGCGGAAGCACCGCCTCGGTACCGAACGCCAAGCTAAAGGGTGATTCCCCCATGGCGGTCTTCGGTGTTGTTCGGGAAGCTCACAGTATGCTCGGGAGTTTATCGACCCAGGTGTCGTGAGCTCCTGTGACTCTTCTCTTCAGGCCTTCCAATATTGCCCGGTTGGTTACCACGGCCAGGCCGTTAGTTTGGGGGTGGGCCATCGAGCTAAACCTCAACTATATCCCATAGCTCGAGCAAAATCTTTTGAACTTTTCGTTGTTAGACTAGGCGCCATTGTCGGTGATGATGGCTTTGGGGATGTCGAAACGAGTAATGGTGTTCTTCTATACAAATCCTTCTACTTGCTTCTCGGTGTTGGATGCTTATGGCTCGGCCTCCACCCATTTGGTGAAGTAATCCACTCCGACGATGAGGAATCTTCGTTGCCCCGAGGCCGGTGGGAATGGGCCGAGGAGGTCCATTCCTCATTGCGTGAAGGGCCATGCGCTATCAAGGGGGGTCAATAGAACTGTGGGTTGATGATATGCTCGGGAATGCTTTTGACACTACTGGCATCGTTGTGCGTATGCCATAGCATCTTGATGCATGGTTGACCAATAATACCCTTATCGGAGGACTTTGGAGACTAAGGTCCGATCGTAGATGTGCTCCCCGCAGATCCCCTCGTGAACCTCAGCTAAAACTGTCTGGGCCTCCGTGGGATCCAAGCAACGTAGGAGCGGTTGGGTGAACGACCTCCGATAGAGTCGTCCGTTCATGTCGCGATACCATGCCTGTGTGCATCGGAGCCGTCAGGAGGCCGCTTTGTTTGCCGGCAACGTCTCATCTCTTTTGTAACGGAGGATCTCTTCCACCCAAGCCGGGGCTGTGTCGGTCGTGGCCACCTCTTTGGTTGCGATGGTCCGGCAGGGAAGCTGCTTGACTTCCTAGGGCAATTTAGTGCATGCACCCTAAGCGAGTTTTGCCAAGGCATCTGCTTGAGCATTCTACGGTCATGGTACCCTTGTTATAGTGAAGTGTTGGAAGTAGCTAACGAGCTTCTTTTGATATGACCGACTACTAGTTGAGAATCGGTGAAAACCTCAATGTTCTTGACTTGGAGTTCGAGGGCCAACTTAAGTCCGGACAAGAGTGCTTCGTACTTGGCCTCATTGTTGGTGGCTTTGAATCCGAAGCGGAGCGCATGTCTAAACGATTGGCCATCGGGACCTTCGAGAACAAGATCAGCCCTGCCCCTTTTGGTGTTTGCCGAACCATCCACATGCAGGCCCAACCGTTGCTCGATATGTCCACAGGTATCGCCTTTAAGAGGAGTTAATTCTAAGATGAAGTCGGCGACAACCTGAGCTTTGATGGCGGTCCTTGGGACGTACTGTATGTCAAATTCTCCCAACTCAACCGACCATTTGAGCATTCATCCGGATATGTCAAACTTCGACAAGATTTGTCGTAACGGTTGGTCGGTCACCACTCTGATAGGATGGGCCTGGAAAAAGAGACGTAGCTTCCGGGCCATCTGGACGAGCGCCAAAGCTAGCTTTTCCACCGGCTAGTATCTCATCTCGGGGTCGCTGAGGACGTGGCTCACGTAGTAGACCGGTTGTTGCACTCCAGAATCTTCCCGAGTCAACACAGAACTGACTGCGTGCTCCGAAGCCGCTAGGTGGAGACTGAGCGGCTCACCTGAGGAGACTACAGCGAGTCGGGGTAGCTGGGCCAAGTGCTCCTTGAGCTGCTCAAAGGCCTCTTCACATTCCGAGGTCCATCTAAAGTCCTTTGGATTCTCCGGAAAAAGGGAAGGCATTTGTCCCCCGATCGGGAGAGGAACCAGGCCAGGGCAGTGAGCCTCCCGGTTAAGCGCTACGTCTCTTTTATCGAGCGAGGAGGTTGCATGTCGATGATGGCTTTCAGCTTCTCGGGGTTCGCATCTATCCCTCTCATGTGGATGATAAAGTCGAAGAATTTTTCCGAGCTGACTCCGAAGGTGCACTTTGTAGGGTTGAGGCGCATGCCGAACTTCCGCAATGTCCTAAATGTTTTGGCGAGATTCGCTAGGTGTGTTCGGGCGATTTTGCTTTTTATGATCATGTCATCGACGTACACCTCCATATTTCTCTCGATCTGGTGGGTGAACATCTTGTTCATCATTCTTTGGTAGGTTGCCCGGGCATTCTTCAGCTTGAACGACATGACCTTATAGAAGTAGACACCTCAGTTAGTGATGAAAGCAATGTGTTCCTTATCCTCTGTTGCCATCTTGATTTGGTTGTACCCTGAGAATGTGTCCAGGAACGTGAGGAGCTCGTGCCCCGAAGTTGCGTCGACTAGCTGGTCGATCGTTGGGAGTGGATAGCAATCCTTCGGGCATGCTCGATTAAGATCGATGTAGTCAACACACATTCTCCAACTTCGAGTAAGCTTTTTAACGAGAACTACATTCGACAGCCATCGAGGATATCTTGCTTCAGCGATGAATCCTGCCACCAAAAGTCGCTCTACCTCGTCATCCACCGCCCTTTGTCGGTCGTGCGCCAAAAATATATTAGTCTTGTTTTAAACAATAAAGATTTAAACAACAGCAGATTGCATCAAAATTTAGCCCATGAAAGTATATTTTTTACTTGCATGCTCTCTTTCGTAGTCACTAGAATCCATGAAAGTATATTTTTTATTTGCATGCTCTCTTTCGTAGTCACTAGAATCCATGAAAGTATATTTTTTATTTGCATGCTCTCTTTCGTAGTCACTATAATCCATTTATATTAATATTCATAGACCATTCATCCATTTATATTAATATTCATAGACCATTCTTGTCATGTTGATCTACTTTAATCTGTTCTTATTAGATTAATCTTTTGTTTTGGTGGCTCAAACATTCTTTTATATTCATATTCTCGAACTTTTGGCTTTTGTTTTAATTTTTCATTACCCCTTTTCTACAAAATATTGCTTCTTTATTATTATTATTATTGTTGTTGTTGTTGTTCTTAATTTTTACAAAATGAAGGGGGATTGATTGGGCTTCAGAAAACATTGAATTTTAGCTAACTCCATAATGCAGTATATTAAATGTCGTACATCATTATTCCTTTGTGAGGTAACTTTTCCTACAGGGAATGAATGCTATGTTCTGCTACCGGTGTTATGTTATATAATTTTGAAAATGGGGAAGAACTACTAGAGATCACACACAACAAACAGCATGTATATCTGTTACACACTATGCAAAATCCTACCCACCCCCCACATATAGAACAATCAGAAACCGTAAAAGGAGGAAGAATAATAAAAGAAAGAAAGAAAGAAAGAAAGAAGAATCAGTTCGTTCGTTCGTTCCCCTTTTTGCACAGTTGTTGTATAGGAACAAGGAAGAAGATAGGGGTGGTCCTGATGTCTGGTGATCACTTGGGAGCAGGATTAGGATTGGAGACGGATGGATGGGAGAGCGGCTTTTTCCTTGGGAGGCACAGCATCGGAGGGCTCCAGCACATGAACGGCGCCATCGCTCATTCCCAGTGCTATCTGGTTTGGTGCGGATGGGTGGGCAGCAATCACCACAGGATATACAACAGCAGCTTCACGGCTGCATCGACGATATTAATTTATTAATTTAATAATTTAGGCTTTATAATTTATATAGCTGACAGACAGAGCTTTTTCTTTTTTAAATTTAAGATTAAATGTTTGTTAGGGGGTGTTCTAAAATTATTAATTTAATCAATTCAATTGAAAAATAAATTATAAGTCGATTTAAACTAACTGGGATTGAATTAATTTGTTTTTTGAATCGATGATCTGAATAATTTTAATGATTTATTAAAATATTTATGTAAATTAATCAAACGGAGTTGTTACCTCTTCTGAATGGATGGTGATAAATATGCAGAGGGTGCAATTCGACAACGAAGCTTCAACCCGTCCGCTTCGAAAATTCCGACAGCCCCGTCCCTGAATCCAGCATGTACCAACAAACCATCGCAAGAATATGTTGCACTCGAAATCGATGCAGCAAGCGCATCTCTAGGAGACCACTGCAACCGAGAAAGAAAACAAACGTGTACCCCCCCCCCCCGTCAGCCGGAGAGACCACTGCAACCCCGAGGAACCTACGTATCGTTCTCTTCTTATCAAATCTATCTAACTCTATCAGAAAAAGGACTAACCGAATGCATGCACTCCAGCTTGCTGTCGTAGATGGATAGTTGGCTCGCGTGGACGACCAAGAGATGTGGATGATTCTTGTGGAACTGAACTTTGGTGTCCCCATCTAAAGGGGCTGCTGCTGCTGCGTGGGAAGCTGGTGCCTGGATAAATCGTGACATCTTCTTCTCCCATCCATCGATACTCCACATGCATAGCTGCAATTAAATCAACCTCATCAGTAAGTAGGAATACCGACACCAATCAGTTTGGACGACAGCTACAAACAAAGACCAAATGAAACTGTGTCAAAACATGGTGAGTTTTAATCACGCTAATCACTTTCGAGATAAGTCGGACGGACGACGTCAAAATCGAGCATATATTTTGATTCAAAAAAAAAAAAAAAAAAAGCCAAAAAAGCCGGCCGGCATGCTTAGGCCAAATGTACACACCTGAGCATCGGCTCCGGAAGAGAGCAGCACATCTAGTGACCGGGAAAATGCAAGGCCAGTGATTTTTTTCCGGTGACCCTTGAGATCGGCCGTGACCTGCAAAGTTTCCAGCAGATGCCAAGATTAAATTTGGCTTCTCATAAAACACAATCGAGTAGGAGGAGAGGTGCTAACCGTCGCGGTTTGCGCATTGTATATTAGAATACTAGAATCCTCGGTTCCGATGGCTATCATATTGTTATTTTGAGGATGAAATGCTAGAAAGGTCGGCACAGGTGGAGGCGACAATAAGGTCGTCATCAGCTGCGAGATAAAAACAAGAAACGTAATAATATCTTTCGAGACTCCCGAGTACAACCATAGCGGAAGCATGTCAGGCAAACAATGGATTTAAGGAAGAAAGAAAACTCGGAACCTTGGACGCCACCAAACTGAACAAAGAGACATTGCCGCCGGACGCAGATATAACGTAGGAGTCATTGTTTGACAAAGCCATACAGGAAGTTCCTTCTTCTGGATTAGCTCCGGTCGTGTCATTGATCATGACGGCACCATTCGATGGTTGCCACAGCCGAGGAGCGACAGATGCATTCGACTGAAACCCGAAGAAGAATAAGAAGAAGAAGAAGAAAGAAGAAGAAGAAGAAAGAAGAAGAAGAAAAACCACCATCACGAAAGATATATATATATATATGCAAGCAATAGATAAAATTCAGTCATGATAAACTCGGTTACCTTGCCGGATGGATTGTGGTCGACACGTGCCCACGTCCACAGCTTATGGACGCCATTGGAGCCGAGACCCAACACGGCTATCCCGGAGTTGGTGTATAACAACTGCACCACCTCGCTTGCCGTCGTGGAATCCGGCAACCGCAAGGCTCTGAGACGAGCGGAGTCAACAATGTCGGATGACTTCCATCCGGTATCTCCTGGAATTCTTAGCTTGACATCAGCGGCCGTCGTACCGTCCACCGTGGCCTGCACAATTCGTTTTACCGTGTCGTTATAATCCCTGCTCCGAATATATTCGAAATTTGAAGGGAAGGAAAAAAGAAAAAAAAAAAAAAAACTTATATTTACTTTATTCAGACAGACAGACCACCGCAACCGGTTGCACAAAATTCGTTCGTATAATCATTTTATCCAAACATTAGTAAGTTATAAAAAAAAAAAAAGAAAACCTTATACCTCCTCAGATGGCCTCTTCTCCCTCGTCGTTAACGACCTTTTCCCGTCTGTGTTTGCTAGGATCTTAATTCCATCGTCGCTTGTTGCCACCGCAAGCAGTGAACCTTCTCCGTTGAGTCTCAACCGAGGGCTTGCCTGCGTGTAAGGAAGAAGAAGAAATAGGATAAACTAAATGTTTCAGTACGTCACAGTGGGAACAAAAAATTAATAATAAAAAATAAAAACTACTAACAGGCAATCCACCATCTGCATCAGTAGATGTTAGCATATAAGCACGGTCCATATCCCAAAACTTTATCAGATTTTCATCTCCGGCTGCCAAGAGGTTCCTAGACGTATCGAACTGGACAACTCCGAATGGCCGGTTTCTGAACCCCGAATACGTCGTCTTGATTCTGCCGTTGGTTTCATTCCACTCGACCAGATGAGTTTCACCGTCTTTGCTGGTCCCACAAGAGAAAAGCCTGCGGCGGCGGCGGCGGATTGAAGATATGTAGTAGTAATTTCAATGATGATTCGTGAGACCGAAAATATATCAAAAGCAAAAAGAGAGAGAGAGAGAGAGAGAGAGAGAGAGAGAGAGAGAGAGAGAGAGAGAAAATATGACTATGAGTCACACCGACTAATTGTAATAACTAAAAAGGAAGGCATCGACAGGTTGCACCAAGGCTGCTGACATATAAAGAGCAATGGGATGGTGACAAATTGCGATGCGGAAAGACGGAGTTCTCACCTTGTCCCATTTGCACCGTAAGCCATCGTCGTGCACCCGTGACCGGGAGCGTCATACTCAACTTTGGGACCCGAACCATCGTAGAACCATGCTTTGATTTTCCCATCACTACCCGTCGAGAATATAAACTGCATCAATCAAGCCAAAGTGAGATCACTAACCGAGCAAGCTTTTTCGGATGGTTACACCGGCTAACGAGTACGACAACACCAACACCGAACGAACCTCGATGGACTCAATATGGCGAGCGCACACAGAATAAACAGGTGCGTCGTGGCCCTCAAAGGTGTACCGCTTCTGCCCTGTGGCAGCATCCCATACCTGTCGTCGGTCGGTGCAACAGAAAAATCATAAGCTCATGCAATTTCTTCTTATAAAATAGATAGGCCAAAGCACATCTATCTTGTGCTGCTCACTTTAATCGTCTTATCTTCACCGCATGTGACTATGGATAAGCTCTTGTCGGGATGGGAGAAGGCAATATCATTAACACTACCCACATGAGCATCGATCTACATAACACATATATATAAAACAAACCGGTCAGGCACATACTTGTACGAGGATGAATATAAAATATAAGAATAATAAAACATTTAGCTTACCTCCAACAGTTGTCCCAACTCAGCATTTAAGCTGAAAGCATATGTCTGAACAAGATGCTTTGAAAACGCAACACCTACATCAGAACATACATTAATATCTAAAATTAAAAACTATCGACTTAAGTTGAATCGTAGTACCGAGAATAGAACCATCTGGGCTCCATAGGCATCTGTTTACAGATATGGTAGCATCTTTAACGAGCGACGACTGCTGGATGAATGAATAAATGAGGTAACACACACCCGTGAATCATATTATTTTACACGACAGACAGACGGAAAACCGGACCAAATATCAACTTTTAAGCCCAAGGGAGAGAGCACCTGCAGAGGCATAGAACAAGATCCCATATCCCAAACCTTGAAGGTCTTGTGCGCTATCCTCTCTTTAGACCCGACTTCCCATATGTCAACGTCACCAACATTTGTTCCAACTACAAAATAAATCAATATGACACAATTTTTATAGAAAAAAAAAAAAAAAAAACACATCCATATGCTACTCGATAATTCAAGCGCGCCAACCTAGAAGAATTGTTTGGTGGATCGGGTGGAAATCCAAACTCATGACATTCGAACCCTGGTTAAGAGTCCGCACCACAGTTTTCGGAATATCATCTTGAGGGCGAATATTGGGCGGATGACTTGCACCGGAGAACGACGCCTGAAGCACAAGTTTCGGCCATGAGCAGTTTCTTTATACTGAACCAAGCTACAGACAAGGAGATTGTTACCGCAAGTCTTTGGCAGGTGTTAGCTGTTTAATACCTCATCTGTTTGGGCCGTGCGTAATCTCTTCCACACGCGTTCAGACTCCACAGTTTGGTTATCCCCCCCACCAGGAGGAGCATTTGTCGGAGTCCTTGGATGTTTAAAGAAAGCAGCTACGGCAGTGAAATTTATTAAGTATAGTCCCTGCAATCTTCTCAGTCACCAGAAAATTTAAAAAAAAAAGGGGCATTCGAGGAGCACCTGCACTTTGAGGCTGAAGCAGACCTGAAGGGACTTGCGCAGCAGCAGCAGCAGCATCATGCGGTAATGGTGGGTTAGCAATTGCCATCCATCTCTGAGTGGCACTTGCAGACGGAGAGACAACCAATGGGAGTGGCTGAATCAAATATAAAAAAAAAAAAAAATGGTAATTCAACATTAGTCGATCGATAACAAGGAGCAAAGAGAAGGAGAAGTCCTCTTACAGTATGAGAATCC
This sequence comes from Musa acuminata AAA Group, assembly GCF_036884655.1. Taxonomy (NCBI): domain Eukaryota; kingdom Viridiplantae; phylum Streptophyta; class Magnoliopsida; order Zingiberales; family Musaceae; genus Musa; species Musa acuminata. Next base: position 23,690 of record NW_027021280.1, on the reverse strand, counting down.
ATCGGAGGCAATGTTTCAGCTCTAGGATTAGGCGGCCCCATGAACTGGACATTTCTTGGGGCGGGTCCACGGGCTCCATCAGTAGGACATGTGTGATCAGTATAAAGCGTGTGGAAAGTTGGGCTGGGGCGTGGATTCGGGCACTGTTGGTGCTGCCAACGCAGACTATAAAAGAAAATGTGTGAATCTCAAACGTCGGAATAGAAACACACGCTCCTGACCGATGATGATTCATATGATGATGATTCATATGCTCAAGTAACTGTGAGTCTTGTTACTACTCTGTGCTACCTACTAAACAATTAACTGCTATTTCATTTTTATAGAAAGAGACTCATCAACTAAGTTTGGAATGGAATGATTGCCAATAGTAGTAGTAAAAAAAAATACTATTCAAGTTAATGGATAATTAAAGAATACCCGAACGTACGTACAATAAATAAATAAAAAAAGAAAGAAAACAGAGGAAATACCATACCATACCATACCATACCTTTGCTTGATTAAAGACTCGAGCCGAGATTCGCAAGGTGGAAACTTTAGCTTCTCACGAAACACAGGATTAGCTTCGAAGAGCTTCTTCAGCTCCACCCACATGTTATTTCTCGCAGATTTTACGTCACCGTACTTGGAAAGCTGCTGGTTTTGCCTTCATATTCGGTGGTGGATAAAAAAAAGGATGTCTCGTCGTCATGAGAATAATTTGTGCATCACTCTCTCTTAATTACAAAAAGCCAAACCGGATTACCTGAAATTCTCCAAAGCAAGCAGCTGAACCATCTCCTTGTAAAGCTCCTCATTGAAGGAAGCAAAAACCTTGAGATCCTTCCTAAGTATATCGATGGCTTTCCCTCTATCTGACCTATTATATAAGAAGAAGACCAAACAAAAACAGAGCATTTTAGACATGAACAATAAATCTGCCAAAACCAAAAAAAAAAAGGAATTATAAGCTTCCAAAACATCTCACATGTCAAGTGCTTCCAGGTACTTCTGCTTCCTAATCTCAAAGTAAATTTTCACAGAATGCCGATTATCTTCGAGCTTGGTGAAACTACCAAGGTACTTTTCAGCTTCATCCCAGTTCCCTTCCTGAACCAGATCCCCGAAATATTTCATGTTGAAGTAGCAGCCTGACTCTTGTTCCAACCTATCATCCAACCATTTTGCTCCGGTCATAACTTTTACAGACAGATTATAGAATTAAAATTGCTGAAGAAATTAAGACAACTTACTTGTGAACTGCTTCCTTGTACTTCTTTTCATTCAAGTACTGCAGTATCAGAAAAATCAGTTCCTCTTTCAAGGCTGTCATAACTTGCCGGCCCCTAATTCTCGAATGCTCCACGACGAACGATCCGGTTTCTAGAAGAAAGAAAGACACAAATCACATTCGTCACAAAGATCCAAGACGCCATGGCCAGGCTCAAAGATGCAATGTCACATCAATCCCTTCCCAAACGTAATAGAAAGAACACGAACGATGACCTCCCGTCCACTAGCTCGCAATCCAAAGACGTGACCTGAGGACCCCGAAAGCCTACCTAACTGATACTTGGGAAACACTAGTACGAGAACGAAACCCCAAATAGTTCCCTGTCCCAACCCTGCCTAACCCCAAATAGTTCCACCTTCAAGATTCAAAAGAAACGAAAGAAAACCCTACCGGGCCGTCACCAGGGCGGAGAGAAAGGCACAAAATGGCGATGCAGTGGCAATCTGAACCGCCACCGTGCTCCCTTGCGATGATCCCGCAACAGAGTCTTTGATCTGGAGTCGGATCCTTCAAGAAACCGCCAAATGCAAAAATATCTTTGTGTAAGCAAGCCCGATTCGAATCGCCTCCAAAGTTTCTAGGGCTTCGAACGGCTCTTCTCCTTCCTTACGGCTTCTTGCACTCGCTTCCCCTCCCTTCACCTGTTCCTTCTCCCCACTCCTCCCCATCTTTGTCGCCTTTTATAGCCCCCCCACCCCGTCCGGTTCCTATCATTCCCCCTGAGGCTTTTATAGGTAAGGAAAACCTGTTGCCTAAAAGACCCCCAATATTTAGGAAACCACCAGATTACCGCTCCCATGGTGGTGGGGGCGGTGGGTAAAAAGCGCGTCGCTGCTGGTCACGTCGGGAAGGGCATTCTTGGAAACAAAGCCCGATGTCTATTTCGAGAAGACAATTAATTTCAATAAAGGGTAATTTAGTCATTTTGTCGTTTTGCTGCCGACTCGGCCTCGTCAACCTTTCTCGTACTCAGTCCAATTTAAGTCCTCTGTTTCCGAGACGATAACATCCTACCCTTTTTTGCTGGGCGCGCGCGCTTTGTTTTGCCTTTCTGCCCTTGGGCCGTGGGCGCCAAAGGGGGTTGATATGTCGAAAGAGGGCGTGGGATTAGTAAGCGTCTTTAATGGGATCCTTTCACGTCACCGCGAGGCGGTATCTGCCGAGGCATCGCAGATAAGTCGGGTACCATCTCACCGAATGATAAGCAGATCTGCGTCTCTCGGGGAGAAGGGAGCCAGTCCAAACGGGGCAACCGCCGTTCCCACAGGACCCAGGGAACGGATACGTGTCCACCTATGGCTCTATCACGTGCGAAACGATTCCAATGCGGACGAGGTTAACATGACATTAATTATAATTGGTAGGAAGTAAAATGTCTATAGACGGCCATTATTATTATTATTATTATTATTATTATTATTATTATTATTATAAATTTGGTATAGCATATATTACCATCTAATTATTTGGATTCTCTGTACATGTTCTGTTGTATCACTAACCATCCAAAAATAAAACAAAAAAAAAAACTCGGATTATTTTATGCAAATATATAAAAACATATATAGTATATCGATGCCAGATTAAAATTTCCATACCTTTGCTCTAAGTGACCAAAACAATGTCGCCATAAAACTTTTGTAATGTTCTAAGTGAGTAGTAAAGAGTCGATCACAACAGAGTTCTGATGAATCATGACAAGTTCTGATATCATGCGGCAGCATTTGTGTTAGATACAATCAAAAGACAACTTTCAACATCATACACAAGCCATTGTGAACTGACACTGAGAACAGCTTACTCACATCTCAGAATAAATCAGTCAAGATGCCATCCCCAACAAATCCAAAGGCATTGAGGAGAAGAAGAAAGGAAATATACACAAACTCTTCAGCTTCAGGTAATCTGAACGTTTGTAAACAGGAGGAGGAGATGCCAGCTCAATGTCTTCCTGAGTCTTGCAACTCCTTCAGGGCTGTCACTAGCCAGTCAAGTCCCTCGTAGAGGCCATCGCCGGTGAGGGCACAGGTTCCCTGAACATGCCAAGTACGGTTCCTCAGATCGTAGAGACCCAGCCCTTCAGATATCTCCATTGGAGTCATCACCCCTCTCTGAACAAGCAAGAAATAGTTGTTCTTCAGATTGTGTAACTGATTGGAAACAAATAGAGTAATAGTAAACATGCATACATCAAGGTCTAATTATAATCTTGTACATTTTTCCAAGTGAGGAGGATGTATACAGCTCCCTGGTTTGTGTTTCATTTATGAGGATGAGTAGTCCTAAGGGGAAAAAGGGATGGGACAGTCACAAATCAAGCTCCGCTTTAATCAACAGAAATAACCGAAACCTATTAGTTTATGGCTTTGGCTATTTCATAAGAAATTTTTATATAGTTGAAATAAATATTGACTATGTTTCACCAAAGTCTCTTTTATTATATATATATATATATATATATATATATATATATATATATATATATATATATATATATATATATATATATATATATATTTTTTTTTTTTTTTTTTGCAAAGGGTAAGTGGTGATGATGGGATTCAAATCTAAGAACTTGTGATATACTATTAAAGTCCTTACCAACCAAGCTATCTGATACCTTATTTATATATGATAATATGTAAACAGGTGGAGCTACCACCTTTTTTCCCCCCCCCAAAAAAAAAGAAAATAAATCCAAGCTCATATGTACAATAAAGCAAGTAATCATAAGCCCATATTTATAATAAAGAAAGTAATTTCAATTAAGGACGACACCACGTACTTGTAATAGCATTATGAGATAAATATAGGCTACTAACATACCAAATCCTGTTTATTAGCAAATACCAATATGGTACTGTTGAGCATGAAAGGATCCCTGATGATAGCCTGAAAGAAGCATTATACAATTGAAATTACTGATAAGAATTTTCAGAAGAAGAAAAAGAGCTAAATTAAAATGACATCATTTAATTCTAAACCTGAAACTCTTCTTTGGCATTCCCAATTCTTTCTCTGTCTAAGGAATCAACAACATATATCTGAAAACAAGAGATCAATAAACAATATTAGAAATTGAAAGCTACAAAGGAATAATTGTGCAAGCTTTAGGACTAGAAAATACAGCCAGTGGACAGGCTTCCCACCAATATGGGATTTAAAAAGAGTCAATTTAGATCAAGTCTAATGATGCAGATCTGTACAGGAATGGAACTATGAATTAAAATGGTGGTGATGATTGCGAATTGCAAACCTTTCTTTTTTTCTGTGAGAACATTGAGGGTTCTTAATTCATGAACTTACCATATGATGACAGGAAAACTTGTGAAAATAGACATTTTAAACTCTTCACTCTACCTCACTAGGAATTCATATTACTTATCAATTAGTCAGCAGGAAGAAAAATCTGTAAGCTTATAAAGCAACATAGAGACACATGGATTCAACTGCTTATCAAAATTTGTTGACTTGATGATCAGAAGTATATTTCAGCACTTTGTTGATCCCTGAAGGAAGGGATTCAGAGGCTAGAGAACAAGCAACTTGAGAACTGATTATAAAGGATGCGTGTTAAGACTTCAGCCAGCTGGAATTCACCAGAAGAAAAGAATCATCCAAATTTTGACTCAAAATTAAAGGTTACTTGAAACTGAAAAAACCATGTCATTGAAGAGTAAAAGGTCACCAACATACCAAATATAAAGATCAAACATGTAGAAACAACAAGTTACCAGAGCATCAGTATTGCAAAAGTAATGCCTCCATAAGGGTCTCAATTTTTCTTGTCCACCGACGTCCCAGACTGTAAATACCACATTTTTATATTGGACTTTCTCTACATTGAAACCTAGAACAAAATATAAGATAGAAGGGTTGTGATCAACATTGAGGTCAGAGGATCAAATAATCACAGTTGTCAAAATACGGGTTATATATAAGCAATTCGCGAACACAGAAATATGTATAACAGATCAACAATGAGGCAGAAAATACAATAAAGATCATAGTTTGTCAAAATATAGCTTCTAAATAAACTATTCATGAACCAAGGAAAACCATATAAAGTACAAGCCATTTTCTGCATCAAAGGACCAACATATTAAAAAAACGTACAAATAATTTAATAGAAACAGCAGAATCATGAATGCTATCTTCTCCCAGATCCATATCCACTTGGCATGTTAAACTTATCTACTCCTTGCAACCTTAACTTTTAAAAACATACCAAAATACAATCTCAGATTGCTACCAAAATTCGGTTAGAGATGTTTCGTAAAGTCTCTAAAATGTTCAAGCCAAAGTATGAAGCGAGGAATGGACCAAGTTACATGCTAAAGATCAATAATGTGAAGCAGAAATTACAGAGAGAATTGTTCTAAGGTTTTAGAGTAGGGGAGGAATTTTCTTTTCCTCTCCTTTATTTGTTTCAAAAACATTCAATGATTTGCATCGAGCAAATGATTGATCACAATCCGTAGGCATCTCCTTCAAATTATTGTCAGGAACAATGGACCGAACATTACATTGACATTACAAACACTGAAAATGCAGGGCCCACTGACTGAGAAAAAAATTATGCTTAGAGAAGAAATTACTGATCCTACTGAAGGAGACTTCTTCCTCAAAAGCAAAAGAAAACGAGAAAATTTCAATGATGACGATTTGCAAACTCTGAAACCGATTGATAAAAAGCCAATGGTTCCACTATATGTTCAATGTCTCTCAGGAATGAAAGAAAGATTGTGATAATATCCAAATGCGGATGTGTTTGGACAGAGTTGGGTACAGATATTCCATTTGAATACTAGCCAAATGACCCAGATTTAGTTTCAGCTTTGATATGAATGCATTTTTGCTGTATAAGAGTATGCATCAGATATTTATTAAATTTTGGATCTGGATTTGTATATCCATGTGAAAATAGGTTATGTGTCCAATTTATATTCACATATTATATCAGTGAACTTACACAAAGAGAATGTTCCCGGTGAAGCAATATACACATACTTGTTGAAGCTTCACATGATTTTTCTCTTTGTGATAAACCACTATTACTTGCATACATTTATATACACATGCAGGTAATGGAACTTCTTTCAGCCATAACCACTTTCTTGACCTCCTATGCATGCTGGCTATATCTAATTGTCATCAACATCTACCTTAACCTATATCCACACTAGATCAGGATCTTATTTGTATCCTTCCAAAAGCAGATAGTATTCATATTCTTCCAACATATACTCAATATCAGTTATCTAGATGTTCCCAGTGAACATCTGATCCATAACCATTATAAGAAATATTAATGTTTTCAAAATTTAGCATCCACCATCTGCATCTGTATTGGTATCCACTGACTATGTGGATACTAATGCCCTACCCAGCATTGAATTCTTCTTCACTCCTAGTGTTTCTACATCCTCATCTGAACAAGTAAATGCAATAGAATTCTTTTTCAACCCCTTCTCAATCAAATTTTAACAAACTAAGATAGTTCCAGAGAGTTAGTTCTACAGAATACCTTTTCTATTTGGAAGTGAATTACAGGAGGCTTACCAATAGTTGGAACCGTTGACAAAACTTCCCCAATGTGCAACTTGTACAAGATAGTTGTCTTACCAGCTGCATCCAATCCAAGCATTGCAACCTACAATAGGTTAAGTACAAAAGATGTCATCGATGGATTGTTGCACTTATTCATCAAAATAAACAGAAGTTCTTATGAACATATTACCTACATAAGAAGAGAAAAAACTTCATCTAGTTAAGGAGTCCGGTGAAGGTTGTGATGTTTCAAATACACAGGCATCATTGAACACAAAAACAAACTGTTGCTTTGAACTACTCTTGGAGGGCTATATTAAACCATTGCTTTTATACATGATTAGTACCACCCATGAATTCTAACAAATATAATAATAAATTCTTATCCCTTTTGATAACACCAAACATCCATGTCAATGTACAACAAACTTTTGAGTCTATGAACTGTCTAATATTTAGGTGCCAAAAAAATGGAAGACCTTCCATAAAACTTTCCTTCCAATCAAAGAGGGTGGAGATTGTAAAAAAATCTTCTGGTTTTTTTTTTATAACAAACTCTTCTTCGATATACCCTAATTATAGAACCAACGTATCAAAAGATAGCTTCTGAGTATTTATTTAAACAAAACATTAGCTACTTGCTCCTTATTACAAAACTTCCACTACATTTTTCAGTCTTAGCACTGGATTCCAAAGTTTTTCTCGGTAATTTTAATTCAGAATTTTCCCACTCTAATCTCATAAGTCAAGATACTTTTATCACCAATAAATGTATATCCATACAATAATGAAAAGTCAAGACTTGAGTTGGCCCTTGATTGACCTCGCATCGATCGAGTGCTCGCTTGATTCACGTCCCCATTGCCCTCATACGAGGAATCGTTCCTTCATACATATACGTAATCATCCTAATGTATTCGAAGAAAATCCCTTTTCTAAGTATCATGATATATGTGTTTAGAAACTTCAACTTTTTGGTTTTTCGGATAAATCGAAATTTATATAGGAATATTTATTATGATTTCGAAGGGACCAACCAAAGGAGAAAAACATTGAAGAATATGCTAGGAAAGGTACAGGCACGTGATATGTTCATCTGTTCAGGAGCAAATCGAGTTGGAAAAGATGAAAGGAAAAGAGGGAAAGGGGAATACCCTCATTTCGACGGGGCCGAAGAATCTGTCGAAGAGCTTGCGGAAGGCTTGTCCCATGGCGCACGACCTGCCCTTTTCCTCTACTTCCTTCCTATTTACCCCTCTCTCTATCTCTCTCTCCGATGTTCCTGTATCTCAGAAAGGCTCGATCATCTGCCGAATGGTGAGAGAGCGAGAGGGGAAGAGAAGTTGGTGGTGTTGTTGGGGAAGTAGGCCGGCTTCGGTTTGACTGTGACGGAAGCAAAGACTAACGGAGGGAGGAGGTCTTGAAACAAAAGAATCGAAATAAGTCACGGTGTTGGCAGTTGACCGGAGCCTGTCGCGGGAGGGCACATCGTCGCTGTCCTCACTGATCGGGATTTAGATGAGGGGGCTACATGCGATCGCATGTGCCACTGCCTGCGAATCCAACGGCTCATTTGGTGGGAGGACGACGGACACACGTCCGATGCGTTCGCATGTGCTTCCGACCTCAATTCCTAGTTTGGGTGGGAGGAAACTTAAAAATTTTAAATTCGAAAAATATGAACTAAAAAAAAAGAATTTTAATTTGTGACGTCATCAGAAGTGTAAGCATACGTCTAAAGGTAACTAACCATCTAAACAAACTCATCGTCACTTATCCCTTTGTAAATTAAAATATATATATATATATATATATATATATATATATATATATATATATATATACAAAGTAATCTAAGAAAAAAATTGTCGTAAAATTCTGTGATGTATATATCACCTAACATTTACCAAAATTATTATGAGGTCTGTCGCCGCAAATGGAAAGCAGAGTTAATCAACTGCGGTCTGCATCCTAATGGATTTGAGTCCTATAACACTGCTTAACATCGGCTCACATACATTTACTCTGGGTAATGAAACCACTGAAGCGATACTCGAACATCGCCTGTGGCTTGCTACAGCAGTTACTACCGACCACACGAACAGCCACGAGTCTAGAAGGAATATTTGCTCCCAAAAACTATAGAAAGAATAGAGATACAGTCATCAAATTTACGTTAACAAACACTTCATATGCAGTGATTAAATGGGCTTAACCGAGAGGAGCAACTATTAGCATTGGACATTATCAACAAATTTTGCTACAGAAAGCACCAAAACCAGCGAAGCTAGTCATGCACAACACAGTTCAGATGTACTTATCTATCATCTGGTAAATGCTGAGTATCGTACAATTAGTGAATGAACATTGTGAAATTTTTCACCCTCACCCCTTTCTTGACCTACAGAGTCTTGATAGGTCTTAAACTTTTTCAGACTCCTCTTGATGAGCACCATCAGGTTTAGATGTGGCAGCATCAGATGTGATGACCGATTTTCCCTTGAGATCAGCGACGGCAGGAACTACATCTCCGGATGACGTCTCAGACTGGTATGCCGCCTGCTGCTCTAAAGCCTGCAACTGTGTCTGTAGAAACTGGCAAAATGTCCAACGAAGAGAAGGTTTTAAAACCATTATGAGCAATCATATAATTATCTAAGCGACAAAAAAAAAACTACTGCAGATTTTTGCATATTGTATTTCTACAATAAAACCAACTAGTTAAGTTCATGGCATGATATAGTTCTGCACAATAATAGAAAATTCTTCCAGCGGTGACACAAACCTAATGGTGTGGTTGCCACATCTTTTGATATAGGATTGTGTTGCATCAGCAAAAAAATGTTGAAGAGCAATACAGGATACATGCTATGACCTTTTTTTTCCATGTTGGGAGTAAGCTCAAGTTGTAGAACATCAAAGTTGTTGGACTATGTAGCGAATCCCAGAATGTAAATATACCTGAATCTGGCTACGGATAACATCTTCATGTGCCTTCAATAGCGAAAGCTGCACATCTTGATTGCTGGAGGATGTCTGGCTGGAGGCAATGCTGGAATCAGAAGCCGGAAAAGGAATAGATCTAGGATGTGTGTTGAATTGCAGCGATGGCCCAGAAGCCACTGCTTCTCCGGTAGGCTGTTTCATCACACCACTAAATGCCTCCAAATGAGGATTTTCCATGTGATTTGATGCATAACCTGAAGGCCTGAAAGCATATAATAAGTATAATCTCCTGAGCTATTCAACTACCATGAAATGCTGAAATAAAAGACTTTCTGAATAGAATCCTTCAAAAGTTCACATATACGCCACTTTAAATGGTATAGGATCCTCCCCGTTCTGCCATTTTCGTTTCAGTTCATTCCACCTATTCACTGGAGTGGTGCCACCCATATGGACAGATGGAACCTGCAATGGACCCATATTGAGGGAAAGAGGATCTTGACCCACTCAATATCGTGCATCCGAAACAAGGCAAGCTTTGTCCAGGAGCAAACAACCAAGAAGACTATGCCTATGTAAGCCAGCACATTTTATTGTATGAACTTAAAATTGCATGGGAAGGAAGCCATGTTTTTGGTAGAACAAATACATGGGCCATCAAGTGTCAAATTGTTGAATTGATTATCCTCATAGTGCTAAAACCAACAGAGGTCTTAAATTCTTAGCTTCCATATTCTTAACCTATTATTTGCATTTTCTCCATTGTCATGTTTATTTTTTCTACATGCACACAGACCTTTCTTGACCAAAATTTTCTCACAAGTTGCTTAACAAATTACAAGGTGTGCTAATTTTCAACTGTGCATTCATGTATATTCAATTAATGAAAGAAACACTACAATTGTTGCATTACTAATAAACTTTTCCACAGAATATGTATCTCAAAGGATACAACAAGAATACAATATCTTAAACTAATGTAATAATGGATGGACGTAGTCAATTTAAAGCATAAAATCAAAGAATATTGAACCAACAGGCCCAGAGCTCATGTAAAACAAACCAAACTAACTGGCAAAACATATACATGCACCCATACCACAACCAAGAACATTCTTCTCTCCAGAAAAATATAATTTGATTAAACTGAATTTACATTAATGGCATGTTAATCAAGACAACTCATGCATTCTAATTAGTTATGGTTCTAGAATAATGGTGCTAAATTTGGATCTAGCTTGATGAAATTAATATTTGGTAGGACCAAATTTCAGGCAATACCATCCATTTTAGGGGTCTCGCTTGACCACGGTTGTTTTCTCAAAATACTATGATTATGTTTATTAATTCTGATATTACTAGTTCCAAGCAACGTAGCAAAGTATTACTTTGTTAATATACTCAAATCAGTTTCACAATTATCACATAAAACATGTCACTAGTTTGTATAATCACGTAGAACAAAAACAGATGCATTACCCTAATTTCCTACAAACTAGTAAAATAACTTCTTGTGAGAACATTTCAAAGTTAGCACTTATTGTAATTTAAACGCAAGCATCTAGGATTGCTTAATAGAGGTACTACTACAGAAGATTCTGTCTAATATTGCATATATTCTGATTGAAGGCAAACACATGATTCCACTGGCTTTAAGCTGGTTCGTAGATGCATACCAGAAGGAACTTGCTAATTTCCTACAAACTAGTAAAATAACTTCTTGTGAGAACATTTCAATGTTAGCACTTATTGTAATTTAAACGCAAGCATCTAGGATTGCTTAATAGAGGTACTACTACAGAAGATTCTGTCTAATATTGCATATATTCTGATTGAAGGCAAACACATGATTCCACTGGCTTTAAGCTGGTTCGTAGATGCATACCAGAAGGAACTTGCTGGAAGATAACTAAATGATTTCTCATATAAGGAAGCAGCCATGGCAGCAGCTTGAAGCCTTGCTTGATGCCGGCTTAGATTAGCACCTCCTGCACCATCACTGGGACCTTGTGATGATGTGCCTTCCGTTGCTGATCCAACTACAATGAGAATAAGATAACCACAGGTCAACTAAGCACTACCAAAGCAATAGCGGCAAAAATCAGACCTGGTGAACTTAAAAATAAGTACTAGCAATGTAACTTTTTCCATGAGAATAATACAATCTAGGAGATGGTTCATGCCTGTTAACAACAATAAAGAAGGAAGTTAGTAAAAGCACCATACTTGTCATGCAACTAATGGTCGTGATTAGATAAAAAATACATGTCAACTCCAACTGTATCAGCTGCAAACTAAGAATTGAAATTGTCCTTTTAATCTAGTTTTATTTTTTGTAAGGGTGGATCTAGTTCTGTTTGAACTGTACTAATCCAGCAGTTTGGAGTCAATCGTGCACTGATTGGATGCTTAAATAGTCAAATAATTATCAGATAATGGACATTAATACCTACTATTTATCATTCATGGTGACTAAAATTCAACAGAACATACCATATATACCAGTCCTAACTGGACTGGTACTTCAGAAAAGATCCTTTTTCATATTCCATCATCAGAGTCCTAGCATGGTCCAAGTTCCATCTTATTAAGTATTATATTTAGTGAGGACTTTCCTGGAATTAGCAAATCAGTAGATATAAAAAATGTATATCTCCATTTTTTTTCTCTCCGTTTTCTGCTTTAGTGTTCTCACTCTTCATATCTCACACTAAAGCATATTAATTCTTAAAAATTTAATTTATGCTTCCATATCCTCTGGAGTCATCAGTTGTACATCCATTGGTATTAAAGCTTCAGTCCCAAAGCTTCTTTCACTGTTTCAACTTTGATTTGGGGTACCACAAGCAGATTTAAAGTAAAGTGAAATATAATGTCAACCTACACAAAGGAACCAGCTGAAGGGCATATTAAGTTTTTGAACCTAGATGGAAGCAAAAATGCCAGGAAGAATTGGGAAAACCATATCATAGACAATTGGATGCCCTTTTCAATTATCATTGCAGATGGGTGAGCAAGTTGCTAAAAATGGTTGGTCAAATAAAAAAAAGGTGAAAATGCTTACCTAAGACTTGGAAACAACAAAAAAAAGTTCACTTAATTGTTGCTGCCCACATTATGACTAATATCTCAACAATTATTGGTAGGAATCCAGTTTAAATTAGGTAACTCAGATGCATGCTCCCCTGAAAATAAAGAAATAGCCTAGCAGAACGATGAGGGGGAGGTGGAAAGGTGTGTGGGACTATTTTCACCGTCAAAAGTGACAAATATTTACAAAATTCACAAAGTCATCATTTTAACAGATTGGCTGATAATTCTTCAGAAAAGGTCCAGTGAACAGAGTAGTTGATTGTCTATAGAATATACAAAAGATACCAAGACCAATGGACTTTTAGATAGGAAACCAGATGTGAATATGGCTTGAACTTTGAACGGACAAACATAAAGTGATAACTACATACAGCATATTTAAAGCAGCCCTGCATCTGTAATATGGCTTATTCCTTTGCTAAGAGACATGACATAATCAAAGAAGCAATCCATCTGCAATTTGACTTACTCCTACAATGAGAGGCCAAATCTCTATAAAGTATGCAATTAGTCCACATGTGGTTTATGTCTACAATTATGCTTTGTCCACTTTTTCGGTCAAATCACAAGCAAAAGAAAAGAAAACATTGGTCCTTGAAGTTCTGAAAAAAAAAAGTATACAATGACTTTATTCCTTCTCAGAAGAATGTCTCCATTTTTATGGTTGCATGCAGCTCAATTTGTACATGGAAGTAAAAGAGTAACATGGATATCTGAGGCAAGCAAGCTCAGAAACATTACCAGGTTGATTAGATTCTGATGGAGTTCCATGATGCCTAGCTGATCCAACTTGCCCATTTTCAGGAGGGACAACCAAAGCTCGGCAAGTAGGGCAAGTATGTTGTCGCTCTAGCCATGACCTTAGACAGTGCACATGGAAAAGATGTCCACATAGCAATTTCTTGGCTGTAACCATCTCCTCACGACATATAATGCATGTTGCATCAGTTCTGTATTAAGGTAATGGAAGGCACTAAATAAGAAAAAATAGTCAAAAAAGTTTTGTAAACAATTTAAGAATATGTGGAGTAAATTGCTTACGCATTAAGTTCTTCTTGTGTTGCATCAGGGAAACGCTCATTCATATTTGATGTAATTTTGCGATAACGAACATAATCAGCAACACGCATTCTGAAACTGCGAAATGTCTCATACAGCTCACGGATCAAGTGCAATGGAATACCATAACTCCTATTACCAACAAAAAAGTACAATTCAACCAACAAAAAACAACTGTATGACAGCATTTATGAAAAGCAAGTTAGAAGTACTTTCTAAAAAGCAACATAGATTTAGTAAAACTTGGTTACAATTGATATTAGTTATGGCACTCTAGGGAAAAGCAGAAGAGTAGTCATATGCACAAAAGTCCTTTTAGTAACCAGGTTGTGTTTTGCATTGCTCCTAGAATGAGCAAGGATTTCATAACACATAAATGAAAGCAAGTTGAATATAGTAAACAAGCACAAATTTGTTGTAGCTGAAAGTATAGAATTGATTGCCTTCCAAAAGCAAACACAAATGAAAAGAAAAATGAAGAGATAGATAAAATTAATTAGTTCCTTAAGTTGTGTACAGTAAGTCAATTTACTGAACTTGTAAGATTGATCTCCTTCAGCCGCATCCAGAGTTCAAGCACTTGTTCTATGATAAACTTTGGCAATCATAATGTTTAACTTCCACATTCACAAATAGAAAAAGTTAGGATGCAACCATAATATTAGCATGCAGTTCATGGGTGCATGCCAATGAACCACAACTGAAATCATATACAGTTGATCGCATGCTCATACCATGCAAACCAGTGCCATCAAGCTACTTGCACAGTTCGTAGGTGCTTGCTAAAGTATTATTCCTATGATACAAAACCAAAAGATCAGCATGTTACAACACGCAATGACAAAGGCATATACAATGTACAATGGGGTTTGATGATGATCAGCATGTATATTGACAATGCTGATGAGGTTTTAAAGTATTTCATGTTAGTGTTCATAATGTAAACCTGGACCAATGTTTCTATGGGCAAGCAAGACAAATAAACAGTGTGAGGAAAAATGTTCAACACTGTTAACTACAAAAGCAAACAATAATATCACAAAAAAGTGAAAACAGATCAGATAAGTAATGGAGTCATTTATGTGCAGTGAGAAAGAAGAGACAAATTATTTAATGCTTTAGTCAACTTAGAGTTGGGAACTCAAAAATATGTTCTCCAGCACAGCCATACATGAAATTAAGTTTAAGAAAGTACTTACAGAAAGATGACTAGGAAGAAAAATATGTATAAAGACAGGTGAAGAAGGTCCCGTACAAGCTCGAGATAAAATGTATAAACAGCCTTTCTCTCCCATTGGCCTTCCATAAGCATGTCACTTACATAGAAAATATACTTCACAAATGTAGATACGGTTGTTGTCGCTAGGATTGTGTATCTGGAATACCATCACAATAATCATAGGTACATACGCCACAAACAAAATGCAAGATTTCAATTGAATTTAACATTCAAACAACTGGCAGTTTGTTGGTCACCAACAGATAGAACTCTCTGTGGCAGCTACTAAAAGATGTTGCTAGAATATGGATGGATAAATGAGTCGGATACAAAGCCAATATCAGTCAAAGATTATACATCTCTAATAGGATAGAAACCCTATTTTATCAAAAGATGCATGAAATTAAGAGAAAAACATGCAGTTTACTAAAGCCTATTTGTCGAACAGTTTGAAATGTAGTTCACCGAGACTCAAATAATAGCAGGATTCTAACAAAATGTGAACTGTTTACTTAACAGTCGTCAAGCTTCGCCCTACTTTTTCAGTGGAAAACAACAAATTCATGCCAGATCCTTGAATTCAGGTAATAATTCAGTTGCATCATAGTAAAAATTGAAACCATGAAAAACTATCACCATTCCAGAAGGTATTATTACTGTATGCTCTCGAACTGCTGGTGTTATTTCCATTATATGATAAAGCATTACAAGAAATTAAACCTCAGTTTGTCCTACTTCTCAACCCCTAAATTTCAAGGAAAACCTCTCCTTTCACCGTATAGATCAAAATCATTATTAAATGTGATTAGCAAATCATTTGTTTTCTTTATTGATGAAAAATAAATAGTATGAGCAACCTGCTTTAGTGTAGTTAATTCCATCATTGAGAATCTCATCTGTTTCATAATGAACGTGATGAGGTTCCAAAGACTACAAACAAAAACAACAACCCTTCTAAGTTCAATCTCTATATATGTTCTACTTCGTTGATATTTCCCAACACTTCATCTTACTAGAAGGTGCCCCCAACAACATTCCTCAGATCATCACAAGCTTTCTTGTCGGTGACAATGGGTCTTCTTTGGTATTCCTTTCTATCGTGTCACTTCTTGCACAAAATATGTGACATTGTCATCCCAAAGATGAAAGAAACGATATCGTAAGATATCACCCATCCCAAAGATGAAAGAAACCATATCATAAGATATCATTCTTCTCACCATATTCTTCCAGGTCATAATCTCCATCCACATTTAACAGAGTACAAAAAGACCATTTAAAATAATACTTTTATCAGGGATTTTCCATACTCAAGCTTCAAATCAACATAGATACTTAGGCTTGTTACCATACAAGATTTGTAAGTGCATAAGATATTATCATGGCTTAACAGTCAATAATTTGTACATATGCCAACAGGTAATAAGAAAAGAATCCTCTTGTAAATTTTAGATCAAATGTGAAACAAAATTCAATTATTCGGCTTTAACGTAACATGCCACAACTCGGTCTAGGTTGTCATCGTGTTGGTTTATAATAAGCACTAAATATACAGAATAATTAAATTAAAGAAACCGGCAAAGAAATGCAAACAAAGTATGTAAATCTTTTGCTGCAGACAATGTCTGATTCGATTAACTTACTCTAATGAAAAGAAGAGTGCGAAATGTAAACAAAGTATGTAAAGCTTTTGCTGCAGACAATATCTGATTCGAGTAACTTACTCAAATGAAAAGAAGAGTGCGACCGATGCTTGCCGAGTTTGAATCAGAGACCTCAAAGAATTGTACAAGAAAAGACAGTCGAGGATTAAGAGGAAAATCATGAACGAAACTATCCGCATATGGGACAGCGGAGAAACAGAGGGCGTTGTCTCAATATATTCGACTCTCTTCTGGGCCAACCAATGCAAGGCTTTGATCAAGAGAAGAGCTGTAACCATCGCTAGGAAGGTAACAGAAAAGTCTTGCCGGAATATGGTGATTGCAAATAGTATATCCATGACCTCCCTCCATGATTGTTCATTGAGCCTTTCGACTTCTGCTTCTCTGAGAGAACCAAGAAACAAACGCTTGACCAACTGCCACATTATGCACATGATGACCAGGCACATGTTCAAAAGAAGCACAAAGCATATCTTGGAGGTGGAGAGGTAGACCAGGGCAGGATAGAACTGCCCTCTGCTGCTAAATGCATAGTAGATCGCGCTAATGGTAGCCAAGAAACTAAATCCAGCATAAGTTTCGAGCCTCATCATTTTCCAAGAAGCTGCCACGACAATTACATGATAAGATAGTGTCTCTACGGAAGGACAAAAAGAAGATCATAACCAAATCCGAACACAAAAAAGTCTAAATAACGAACCGCAGAACCAGCAGGAGAAACATGGTCTTCGAGAAACAAAAGTTGCAATTTCTCCAAGAAAGAAAAAATTCTCATGCATATAAACTACGAGATGCGCAACTTATATCATCTGGACCTTCGTTTGGACCAAATGAACGATGCCAAACCACATCAGATCCCTAATACCAACCCAAAATCAAATTCCTAAACAGAGTAATTATAAAAACCTCAATTTCAGTGACAAATCATCCGTCACTTGCGAATCAACCAAAAATCCCCAACTTGCGTTTTTCCCATCATCAGCATCCAGAAATACACAAATCGATCAAAAAATACAAGTAATAACAACTTACAGAGAGATTAAATATGCGGATCCGAACAACTGAATAGAACCAAGGGTATAAATTCAACGAAGAACACTAGACCATCGCTCGCAAAGAAGGCGAAGGATGGATAGGGCTGACGACCGATGGGAAACGAGAGCGGTCGCAGGGATCCGAGCGACGCATAAAAACTTGGGAGTGTCCGCCCGAATTCTATTACGCGTGTCGCGACGAGTCATCTGTCGACGCGTGTCCAAGACGTGACCGGAGCACAGAACGGGACGGCATATTTGAGTTATATTCTCACCGGTATTTACCCTTATAATTTATCATATTTACAAATACGCCCCTCTGGATCGAGACTCTCCTTCTCCCTATTTCTATAAACCTTCGTAAAAACGAATATTTATAGTTATGTTATTACGAGTATTTACCTAATTGTGTGTTGGCTTTAACTCTATAGCTTAATTTGATTGGGGAATCAAACAGGAGGGAACCGATAAAGTGGTATATCTTATGAACAACAAGATTAGGTTGGGTCAACATTCGTTATTCTAAATATGACAGCTTTGACCCCTCGTTTGACGACCCATATATAAGCACAATTTCTCTTTGTCTCGCAAGAACATCTCCGATTTTGCAGGTTTAGATTTTAAATCGTTCAGTTTCGAGATTTTGATTCGAGCCAATTTGGTCGATTAGGTTGTATAACCGGAGTTCATATCCTTAATATGATTTGACTTGCATCTTTCTTAAACACGTTGGATTTGGATATAAATCCTTTTTTTTATGTTATTATTGAGTGGATAGAATTTGGGATGATATATTATTATTATTATTCTATGACGTATGCACATCTCAAAGCCGACACGTTGTCATGGGACCAACAGCCGATTTATTTATAGCGTCAACTTCGCCAGGGTAAGGATTGGGTGCCTTTTCCTCGAGTCCCTTTTATCCGATGGTATTCAAAATCCCCTTCTTATTCGTGGCTCGCATAACCATCGTTTCTTTTTTCTAAATAGGTCCTCCGACTTCTTTATATTTGATTTTAAATGAGGGGAACGAGATCGCAACGAACACCGCAGATGAAATGGTCTGCGAATAGCCCTCGCCTACCGTTGGATACATATGTGCACGATAGTCAAAGCGTGAACCGTCGTTGCTTTAATATTCGTGAAACAATGATCGGGCGGTGGATGAAAAATTATGACCGCATATTGTTTATATGCGGCGGTAATCCTTCAAATAATAGTTTTATAGTTTTCGTTCCGTATAATTCAAATCTCGCGACGGGTTTTTCCGTTCCTCCGCCGAGTGCCGGAGGCCTCGCCTTCTGCCGCATCTCTCTCTCTCTCTCTCTCCCCCATACCCTTACTTTCCTGTGAATCATGGCTTGAATTTGATTCGTTTCTTTTCTCAATTCATAGTTGATTCGTTTCCTTTCGGGTAATTCTTCATCCGAGTTTTGAAGGGATTATTGAAGTTGACGCCTCTTTCGTTTTTTCTCCAAGAATTAGTTGGTGTCGATCCGGTTGGTGGTGGGTGAAAGGTCGAATCTTTGCAAGATGGGAGCCATGGTATTATAGGTGGTGGTGGTGGTGGTGGTCGAATTTGGTTTTTGCTCGAGTCGATGAGAATTATGGGCTGTTCATAGGCTTGTTCGGTGTTTGGATCGACATGGGGTTCGATTACTACGACATACTGAAGGTGAATCGAAGTGCCACCGATGAGGATCTCAAGAAGTCTTACCGGAGGCTGGCGATTCGATGGCACCCGGACAAGAACCCAAGTAACGAAGAGGAGGCCGAGGCCAAGTTCAAGCAAATCTCTGAAGCCTACGAGGCAAGTTGCATCGATATATCCCTTTCTCTGATTGCTCTTACTGAGTTTTCTTATGATTAGCCGCGGACTAGTGCGGAGATTCCTTTCGGGATCAACATTTCGTTGTTTCGGTAGGCATGATTCCTTAGTTTGATCACAGGAAACGATTAGGTCTGTGGAAGCGACACTC
Organism: Musa acuminata AAA Group; assembly: GCF_036884655.1. NCBI lineage: Eukaryota > Viridiplantae > Streptophyta > Magnoliopsida > Zingiberales > Musaceae > Musa > Musa acuminata. The sequence goes on along the minus strand of NW_027021280.1, from coordinate 3,867 downwards.
ATTTAGTTTAAGATATAAATTCGATAAAGATGTCTTCTGCATTAGTGTAATCCTCTCAGAGGCATTTGAGCTTCCTCCCAGCTTCGACATGCTCCCGTAGAGCATTTTTCTGTCCAAAGTCCGAAATTTTGGGAAAGCTGACCTTTTTCCCTGTCTGAGAGAGAGGAGTAACTCTGTATATTGTTTACGATGCCTCATGAAGATGATTCCATCAACAAGAAATAGAGATCAAGCTGGGAATGTTCTTACCTTTCAAGACTGTTTGGTTCAGGTACTAAGTGATCCTCAAAGACGGGCAATATACGATCAACACGGAGAAGAGGAGGAGCCGAAGGGCGTGCCTCGAGATGCCGAGGACATATTTACCGAAATCTTTGGAAGCAGTAATCCTTTTGGTTTCGAGTCCATGAACCGTACAAAGTCTACGAGGTTTCAAGCAGATGGTAGTGGCTCTGCTGCTCCTGCTGCCCGGCCATGGAAAGCACCTGCCGTGGAGAGAAAGCTGGCGTGCAGCCTCGAGGAGCTCTACCATGGCACAGAGAAGAAGATGAACATCTCTAGAAATGTCATGCAACCTAACGGGTATAAGCTTCTTCCAAATGGAATAAACTACCTAGCTAGCTAGCATTGTAATCGAACCTTATTCTTCGCTGCCAATTCCAGTCTTCATATATGTCGTCGTCTGCTATGATATGAATAGTAGGATCTATTGTCTCTCTGTTTGAGTTGTTCGTTTGGCTGCAGATCTAGAAATAACTTGTGCAAGTTCATAACATTACATGCAAGTTTACTGACTCTTCTTCCTGTCGGTACAACGCAGACGTACGGTCCCAGAGAACGAGGTGTTGACGGTCGAAGTGAAACCAGGGTGGAAGAGGGGAACCAAGATAACGTTTCCAAACAAGGGGAACGACAGACTCGCTGCAGATGTAGTCATTGTGATCGACGAGAAGCCTCATGATGTTTACAAGAGGGATGGCAATGACCTCGTCGTCCACCACAAGATCTCGTTGGTGGATGCACTAACAGGGACCAGGATCAACCTCAAGACCCTCGACGGGCGCGACTTGGTGATCGAGATGACTGACGTGGTGAAGCCTAGCTATGAGCTGGTGATCCAAAGCGAAGGGATGCCGGTCGCAAGAGAGCCCCGGAAGAAGGGGAATCTGGTGATCAAGTTTGATGTCAAGTTCCCTTCGAGATTGGCACCGGAGCAGCGTGCAGCCATCAGACGCATTCTCGGAGGATGATTGCCGTGCGAAAGTAGGTTTGTGTTTGTGTTCTTCTGTGGCGACACTAATATTTCTCTCGTTTCTAGTGCTCATAGTATCCCTCCCTATCATTCATTATGTTTTGTTGAAAAGATGTTGTCTCTGGAATGTTTTCTGATGTAACAAACAGTGGTTATAAACTCAAATGCTGTAATTCTTACATGAAGTGAGATGGAATCCCAAGGGGTTGATCTCAAACTTGAGCAGATTAATGGCTTCGCTTCATTTATCACATCATATTATAGAAGCTCAAGTATTCACAAACAAGAAACAACATTATAGAAGCTTAAGCATTCACAAACAAGAAACAACATTATAGAAGCTTAAGCATTCACAAACAAGAAACAACGAACTTGCCTGGACCAGGGTAACGAGCCACTGAGGAAAGGTGATCACTCCCACAACCATGCATGGTTGATGCGATCGTCATGACTCGGCATTCTGCAAACATGCAGATCCTAGTAAATCCTCGAAAAGAAAATTAGAAGAAAAACATCCTCCATCTGCACAAGAATTCTCTCTTTTGGAGTCTGTTTACAAGTGCCCTGACCGAGCGTCGCATTACAAATCTATGCCAGTTAATGGTACATCCAAAAAAGTTAAAAGATCAACATGATACTGAACATCATGGTATTTCTTCGAACCTACCTGCGTTCAACTTGATTTTCCCAGCATACAAGGCAAAAAATTCTTTCAAAACATTTCCATTTGTTGTTCTTGTTAATATATTTCTTTCACCAATCATCTGTTCTCACCAAATGTGGTTGGAGTTGATCTGCATCAGCGGGAGGAATTCTGAAGTTAGCATAGTGCTTGCGGTTAGACATCCTCAACAAAACAGACGAGCACTGCTCTGGAAACACTTCTTTATGGGGTGACCTGGCCAGAAGGATCTCTTGTATCCTGTCAATAGCAATCCACAAATGTGGAATCCAGTAAATGATGTCACTGTGTACAATCTTAGATATCATATTAACCCATCACTCCATCTTGATGTGATCTTTTTCACCACAAATTCACCATGACAACATTTCATGGACACTGCTGTCACCGCTGACTGTATTATTTCTCTTTGGCAGCTTCGAGAGAGGTTTAATCCCCACCTCTTGATCAGCCTCCATAGCATCATCAGGTAATGCATTAAGCTCGAACCTTTGACCCCACTCTCAGGTTTCTCAGAAACAAGAGTCCATTCAGATTTATCGCATCTAGAATGTCCCCAGCCTCAGATTCTTTGCCAGCAAACTCATAAAGATGGGCAGCAGCACTTAATATAAACCCATCAGGCTTTAGGAACTTATTAATGGTTTCAAAGAACGAAAGACCTTTCTCGACAAGCCCATAGTCCATGTATGCTCGCATCATAGTTCTACAGCATGCTAAATCAGGATCCAAGCCTGTTTCTCTCATTTCTCTAATGACTCTTTCTGCCTCAAAAATGAATCCTTCCTTGGTGAAGGCAAAGATTAAATGGTTGAAATGAGCAGATGAGGGAGCGATTCCGTCACCTATCATTCTGCGAATAGTTTTCTCTGCCTCTGAATATTTCTTGCTTTCTGTAAAAGCTCTAACGAGTGCAAGATATGTATGGGAATCTGGAAAATGTCCGATTCTTTGCATGTCTTGGAAAAGATCCTCTGCTTCACGATGAAGTCCGGACGTGGCATAAACATTAATCATCGTGTTGTAACTGATCTGCAAGTACATAAATGACAACAACAAACACTGTATCAAACAAAACAGAAAAATGTTTAAGCATTGGTTATAAATGTGGAGACGCATTCTTGCTTCTTAGTAAGAAAGATAATTTTCTGTGCCAAAAAGGAAAATATCAATTTCTCGACAATACATGATCAATAAACCAAAGTCAACCCTAACAATCAAATTGTGGAATTTTCAAGAGATGCCATAAACCCAGAAAAGTGACACATTCATATACATGTCATGCAGCTTTTATCACACTAATATGAGTGCACAAAAACATACATCGATATCTAAAGCCAATAATCAATATTATCAGAGTACGTCAAGTTAATTGGATATGCGTGCACTCCTTCCTTTAAGCACAAACCTGGGAAAAAAGAAAGCTAGCCTGCTTGACATGTGTTACCATGTCAACTTCTAGCAACAAGGTATGCTGTCACGGTCCAATCCAATGGGATAACTAACCTATAAACTTGATAGACTTGAACCAATAGCTAAAAATACTTATTCTCATCTTAATGTTAGCAAACAAGCTCAATTTTCCTCCCATATCTGATGTGGGCCTACAATAAACTGTCACAGTCTCCCCCAACCTTAAGGATTAACATCCTCATCAAAGCCCATTTCATGCTCATAACTTAGAATCAAAACCTCATACATGCCCAATACTAGATATGCTCTAATACCATATATCACAATCTGACCCAATGAAAGAACTGACTAATTAATGAGCCAAACAATTAAAGCTAAGCCAATGAAAGTAGACATATCTTAGGTCTATAAACCAATTCTTAATTCCCATCCCACATCTAATGTAATACTAACCTACGGGTGTTAGCAGGTGCAACTTTGTTCTATACTAGTGAGTACAGCAAACGAAAGGTAGAAGTTT